>NC_039259.1:2610926-2708426 GCF_003368295.1 Carassius auratus
TTCAGCGGGCGCACCCATGCATACTTGCTAAAAACATCTATACAAGTCAGTAAAAATTTTATACCGTCGTTTTCTTTCGAAAAAGCAGACGTGTCGACAAGATCTGCTTGGAACTGTACATCTTTTCCGTACACTATCACTCTATTCCGTTTGTATTTGATAGGTGCTGTCTTGTGTAATGTATAAGTGTCCTGAGATGATAGCCAATCTGATATTTCTTTATCCTTCAGAGTTACCCCGTATTCCTGTAGTACACCGCGTTTTAATCGTTCTTTACCTTCCAAAGAACCAGGGTGTGCTGGGTTGTAGTACACTTTTTTCATTAATTCAGACATCTTACCACCACTACTGTTTACACAAAACAATGACAGAGCTATTAGGTTCAAAAGCTTTTTATTTGCAATCGTTGCAGAAGACGCATACAACTTCAATTTGATTGGTCCTACATTGTCTAATTATACATCATCTAGATATTGAAGGAATTTCACACACATTAAAACATTTTTCTCTATCATATGTTCAACTAGCATGTCAATAATTTTATATACATCTATCGGGTCATTTCTTGACAACAACATTACACACACATCGGTTACATAAGTACAAAGACATAAAATGTTACCTATTTTAAGACTTTCTTCACATTCAGGCATAAGTTCAAGAATATTTTTAACAGTCATTTGTGTGTTATACGTGTTTGTGATGCACTGAGTTGTCATAACAAACCACTCCTCCGACATACCCCTCACAGTTAACATTTGTTTTTTTAATTTCATTAAACGTTTATTATCCACATAACATTCACTCTCATCATCTATAATCTTATACAATAAAAAAGTTATTTCACTCTTAATTCTTTGTTTAAATATGAGTTTTTCCAGACAGTTTGTGCTGCAGAGGTTACCCATGTCCCCACGGTTAATCAGAATCAGCAGGTGTACTCTTCCAGCTGTCAACAGCGTCGTAAATGGCCTGCTCGCAAGTTTCATCCACAAGTTTCATCCGGAGTTCTGCCAGACCTTCCACTATGTACATCTCATCTCTGAGCTCACACAGAACGCCGTCGACAACCCCCTGAATTCTTTGCTGATGCGGTGTTAAACCAAACAGTTTCAAGGTTTGTGCCAGAATGAGTTTCAGGTCAGGTTTACACAATTTATGCGAGAGTTGTTCAAAACATCCCAGAAAATAGTACGCAGGTGCCTCATAGAGACATGAATGTTGTGTTTGCGAAGGATGATCGACCTGACATCCGTAACAATCTTTCTTCAGCTGCTTGTCAACCAGATGTTCCAGAATTATGGCAACAACAGCTTTAATGATCTTATGTCCAATCACCCCGATGCAACCGTCGACGGTGTCCGAAACGTTTTTAGGATTCGCCGTGTCAGATGGACCAGCGTGGGGAGATGGCGGATTGTACTTTGCGAGGAAGGCGAGGTTATGGTATCCCAGTTCTGTACAGAATTTGTTCAGCCAGGCGTCATTGTCCTGCGTTGACCACGGGTCTGATGCGTTGTCATCGCATATAAAGTGTGGAGGTGGCGAAGTATTTTCTTGAGTCATGTTGGTGGTGGTGATGCAGCTCAAAGTCTATTTCCACAGAGGTGTCTGACGTGCGTATTTAATGATTATAGATGGTAGGCGGGGCCACATGAGTCCCTCTCCGGCTGGCCACACACCATTCAGGGTGAAACAGTTTCACTTTTATGTTGTTGTATCTGTCAAACGCTTCGCACCACTTAAACATTTTGTCTATCTTTCCAAATATCTCCTCTAACGCAGGCACGTCTTTCCACTGAAACAAAAATTTAATCTTATAGTATTTAAGATGGTCCGCTTCAGATATCGGCCATGCGCGTTCAGGTAAATCCAGGAGGCGGTCGCTGCAAAGAATATATATATAATCATCAGCGTACTTGTTAATGTGATCCCCAAGCACTCTGTAACGCATTCCTGGAGTGACACCGTTCCATTCACCTATGAATAGAGGATCATCGCCTCCATCTTTTAAATCCCGCCAGACATAATTGTAAAATAAACACCAATCTTTTACTGTGAAAAACAGATCAGGATCCTCGCTCGTGTCGTACGTGACCCTTTCATCACTATCCACGGTACTCAGTCTGACCTCGCGGTTGCTCTTGTCAAAATCGTAACTACAGATACGATTGCCGGATAGATGAAACTCATGCTTAACATTGTCCAAAGGTTCGTGGAGGAAATTGGCCAGACAAGGGCCATGTTTTACCTTCCTCGGGGCCATCATTGGCTGTTCCATATATAACTCGAGACTCTTCTCAGGAGTTTTAGGTGATGATGTCGTAGCCATTGTTACAGAATAGCTGTCCAATTTTTCAATTCACAAAAAACACCTTTCGTATTTTACCACTAGGTACGGATAAATTTGCTTCGACAAAATCCTCTTTTTAAACACTTGTTACACCCAAATTGACGCTGCTATCACGCCTACAGCGGGGCAGTCTATAGCGCTGGAGGCGTGGTTTTTTTCCGGAGCATTCCCCGAGCCTCATTCTAAGTGTGTCTGCGATGCTGTCAGGATCGCTCAACGGAGATGCCTTGACACTTTGCTGTGAGATCTTTTTATCTTTCGTCTAACTCTCTGTCAGTAACACTCTCGATTTTTAAAGTTGTAGTTAGTGGTAAAGTACAACATAGATTTGACAAGTTTCTTGTCTGATGGATTTTATTTTAGATCCGCGTAATGCCTTCCATCTTTTTTCTTTTGTTTGAACTTTTTCTCACATTATGACAAACGACATGTTTTCTGGTTTGTATCGTCGCTTTAAATTCGTTTCTTTTTTAGTTTGAGGTAAGGTGTAAGTGATAAATGCTTTCTTTTCTAGCTGGTAACAAAACACCTTTTTAAATTTTTACAAGCTCTCACATCTTTTTCACGTGTTGCTTAACGAAAACACATCTGATAGTTTTGACTTGTTTAGTTGTTTTAGATAAATAACCAATAGTTTTCTTAAATTTGTTACAACTCTAACAACGTTTTACACTTTTCCAACTACAAAAACGAGCATTACATCGTTTCCATCTCGTATGTGTTTATAAGCTTTTTCTTGAAATGCACTGTGTACTTAAAACCTTAATAAAAAATCCCCTTATACCATTTTCATGATTTCGCCCTTTTCAGAGTTTAACAAAAAAAAGCACATAGATCCCAACACATTTTCACCCTCCTTCACCGAAATTCCTTCTTAGGTTCGTAAGTTCATCTTAGGTTCATAAGTTCATATCTAGGTCACCAGGGTGTACAGGGAGGGGAGGGGGGTGTACAAACAGGTGTCCAGAACAGATGGCTTTTATGACCCTCATCAATCAAATTGTTGGAGACAACCCACCCTTTATTCTCTCTAATGTAAAAGTTATTGCACCCAAAAGTTCGATCATAAACAACCCTGTATTAGCCAGAACAGAGTCCTGTGCGTGAACCCTCTAAAATGGTCACTCATTTCAATTTGAATAGGGTAATACATATGTAATGCATCCTCTATAGATGTTTTTGAGTATAAAGGTGGCATTATACTAAACCCAACAATACTAAATTCACCATTTTCAGCAATTCAGAAGATGGTAGAAGAGAATACTGACATTTGATATTGCTTGACTCATTGAAATGTTGTTTGCAGCACAAGTGTATATCATTTTGCTCAAACAAAATTCATCCTTGACTACTTAAAAAAGAAAAGTTCTTTATTTTTTGTACTTTAATTCAAAAAAGTAAACTTTTGTATATTTTAGATTCATTTCACACAAACAGAAATATTTCAAGAGTTTTTTGTTTTAATTCTGTTTGTTATGACTTACAGCTTAGGAAAATAAAATAAAAATCTGTATCTCAAAAAATTTGAATATTACATTTTGAGCTTGATTAGTTTTATTAATAATGAGTATAAATACTGGGTACCTCCTGGGCTAGTTCAGAGCATGCATCCACAATTATGGGAAAAACTAGTTACCTGACAGTTGTCAAGAAGACAATCGTCAGGAAGACAATGTCAGCCACAGAAGGTCATTGCTGAAAGGGCTGGCAGTTCACAGAGTGCTGTATCAAAATATATTTATAGAAAGTTGACAGGAAGGAAAAAGTGTGGTAGGAAAAGGTGCACAAGAACTTGGAAGAGAGACCTTCACAGGGAGTGAACTGAAGCTAGAGTCAGAGCATCTAAAGTCACCACACTCAGACGTCTTCAGGAAAAGAGCTACAGTTGTCACATTCATAGAATCAAGCCACTCCTGAACCAGATAAAAACATCAGAAGCATTTAACCTGGAGTAAGGAGAAAAAGAACTGGACTGTTGCTCAGTGGTCCACAGTCCTCTTTTCAGATGAAAGTAAATTTAGCATTTCATTTGGAAATCAAGGTCTGGAGTCTGGAGGAAAACTTGGAGAAGCACAGAATCTAAAGTCCAGTGTGAAGTTTCTGAAGTCCGAGATGATTTGGGTTGCTGTGACGTCTGTTGGAGTTGGTCCATTCATTGTGTTTTATCAAGTCCATAAGAGACAATGCAGCCATCTATCAAGAGATTTTGGAGCACTTTATGCTTCCATCTGCTGACAAGCTTAATGGAGATGCTGTTTAATTTTGCAGCATGAATTTAACACCAACCCACAGTGCCAAAACCACTTCCAAGTAGTTTGCTGACCATGATACTACTGTACTTGATTGGCCAGCCAACTCACCTGACCTGAACCTCACAGAAAATCTATGGGCTATTGTGAAGAAGAAGATAAGTAACCTCTGACAAACAATACAGAGGAGCTGAAGGCTGCTATCAAAGCAACCTGCAGTACCACAGACAGTAATTGCAAAAGGAGCCCCAACCAAGTATTGAGTGCATAATTAAACCTACTTTGGAGATCTTGAACATTTCTGTTTTGTAAATCTTTTTTTGATTGATCTTTGAGAAAATATTAAAAAAAAATTGAGATACTGAAGCTGTAAGTCGTAACCATCAGAACTCAAACAAAAAAACTCTTTAAATATTTCAGTTTGTGTGCAATGAATCTAGAATATAAAAAATTAAAAGATTAAATAAAAAAAAATAATAAAATAAACTTTTCCATGATATTCAAATGTTTTTACATGTACCTGTACTTAAGGGAAATTGTACTTATTTTCCCATAAATATGCTTGTAATCAATTGCTTTAATATATAATTGTACTTGTAATCACTTATCTATAATGCAAATATGCTAATTAGAAAATTAACTGGCCAAAACATGTATAAGGCACCAATATTTCTGGTCTAGGAGGCATACAAAGGAGTAATGGTCATTTTATAGACCTGGAGGCTGCCATTTTGAAAATGGGGCATTTCTTGGAGTCAAACTTTGGTAAATTTTTAGTATGTTTTCAAGTACATTTGATACTACTGTAAACCACTGAGAAACCTTTGTTAGAATATTTTTGGGGTCAAGACATATTTGCAGCTGACTACTCCATTTCTGAGGCGAGAACCGCGTCTGTGTATTTTATAATATAAACTATTTTATTTCCGCCTTATATGAAACCTCAAAATACTCCCGGAAATAAACAATGAATTATAACTTTACATTTTGAATCTATACTTACCATATAATGTCTTTCACTCACTTCTCGCTTCTTTCACGCTGAGAAAATGGCGGCTACTCACACTGGCATCCTCCGAAGCGAGCGGTAACCATAGACAGTAAAAGAAAAGCGGTAACCTCCTGCTCTCTCTAGTGAAGCCAACATGAAAGTGAATAAAACTGTTATTCATCAACTAGCCGCTTGAGGCTGGCTCCAAAAGGGAGCCATCTATCAGGAGATTTTGTTTTGGCCAAAAAATAGTTTGGTCCATATAGCTAATTTTACCTTTCATTACAACTGTGAGGGGGGTGAACTTTTTCTGAACTCATCCGTTTAAATTATATAAAGCCTTAAAGTTCTTCACAATTAAGGGCATGGCCACCATAGGTTTTAACCCAACGTCCTACCCAGTGATCTCAACGTAGTATTTGGGTTGAAAAACAACCCAGCATTTTTTAGAGTGTAATAAATTGTACAGCACCGCTCAGCTCTTCCGAAGCTCATCATTCACTTACTGAACAGTGACCCCTGGGCACATTTATCGGCACAACACCAGCTAGCATTTGTACTTCAACTTTGACACGATTTTGTGCGTTATGGTTGAAAGCTCTGTCTGGGCGCTGTAGAGATGCAGGTCTCCAGTGTTAATAACGTGAGTCATGGTAAATCTCTTCCGGAGGTCAAATCTGACTCTTTACCTGTCACCTTTAGCCAGATCTTTGACTCCAGTTTAGATGAAGACACAACAACGTTATATATATATATATATATATATATATTTTTTTTTTTCTAATTAATTTAGGAAATAATTGAATAACAGGGTTGAGGGTTATTAAAATTTGTAACACCCTTTAATTTAGTGAAATATACTTTTTGTTGTTGTAATATTAATGTAATATGAATTATGTGCATAAGTAAAAAATTTTACAAAGTTTTATTTGTATTGGGAAACTATCTCCAGTGATAAAACTTTTTTTATTCATTATTATTAAGTAATATTTCTATGGCCTTATATAGTACAGACATTTTCTATTTCTTTTTTTTTTTTTCTGAAGTTACATCAAATTAGACTGAATTATATTTTGATATATATATATATATATATTATATTACATTTACATTACATTTATTCATTTAGCAGACGCTTTTATCCAAAGCGACTTACAGATGAAGACAGTGGAAGCTATCAAAAACAACAAAAAGAGCAATGATATATAAGTGCTATAACAAGTCTCAGTTAGGTTAACACAGTACACGTATCATGGGATTTTAACTAATATAATATAATAAAAAGAAAACAGATAGAATAAAAAAAATAAAAGAATAGAGCAATCTAGTTAGAGGTCGCTACACATACACACACACACACACACACACACACACACACACACACATAAGCATAATAAATGAAAAGAAAATAGAATACAAAAAGATTAGAAAGGTAGTTAGATTTTTTTAAGAATAGAATTAGAATAGTGAGTGTTAAAGTTAAAGGTCAAATAAAGATGGAAGAGATGTGTTTTAAGCTGATTCTTGAAGATGGCTAAGGACTCAGCTGCTCGGATTGAGTTGGGGAGCTCATTCCACCAGAAGGGAACATTTAATTTAAAAGCCCGTAAAAGTGACTTTGTGCTTCTTTGGGATGGCACAGTCAAGCGACGTTCACTTGCAGAACGCAAGCTTCTAGAGGCACATAAGTCTGAAATAACAAATTTAGGTAAATGGGTGCAGAGCCAGTGGTGGTTTTGTAGGCAAACATCAATGCCTTGAATTTTATGCGAGCAGCTGTCGGAAGCCAGTGCAAATTGATAAACAGAGGTGTGACGTGTATTCTTTTTGGCTCATTAAAAATTAATCTTGCTGCCGCGTTCTGAATTAATTGTAAAGGTTTGATAGAATTGGCTGGAAGACCGGCCCAGAGTCCAGCCTGGACAGAACAAGAGCTTGAACAAGGAGTTGTGCAGCATGATCCCAAAGAAAGGGCTTGATCTTCTTGATTTTGTATAAGCAAATCTGCAGGATCGGACAGTTTTAGCAATGTGGTCTGAGAAAGTCAGCTGATCATCAATCATAACTCCAAGGCTTCTAGCTGTTTTTGAAGGAGTTATGGTTGATCTGTTTTTGAAGGAGTTATGGGTTTGCATCGTTTTTATATATATATATATATATATATATATATATATATATATATATATACACTGTAAAAAATGACTGTGATTTTAACGGTAAAGAACTGTGAAAATGCTACAGTACAAACCCGTTTACTGGTTAACGGTAATTTCCTGTAAACTTTACAAGGAAAAACCGTAAACTTACGTTCCCAGAATTCTCTGCGTTGCATTTCAAATTTTGTTTGAATTTGATGTGTTTTCTTTGAAAAAACTATGTTTCTTCTTAATTTTTTCTCATCTGTTATGTTTATTAGGTTTGTATGTTACATAAAATGTTGTTAAATTCATGTTTATTGCATATTTCAGTTTAATGAGCCTCACCATGATGGTGTTTAGTGCTTGTGTGAATGACACCATGCACCTTCTATGTATCTTAATATTTAAAAGCTGCTTGTGATGGGCTTTGTTTCACCACCTGACTCTCTCATCACCACCTTCTTTTGATGGTTACCAGCGTATATTAATATTATATAAGTTAAATTATGATATTAAAATGTAAATATAAAGTAAAACCGTTAAACCTACAACAGTGTAACTGTATTTTTTACGGTATAAAACCGTTAAAACAAAAACGGTTTTACCGTATTTCTTATGGTATAATTCTGGCAACCACAGCTGCCGGTTATTTAACGTATATTTTACGGAATATTTTTAACAGTGTATATATATATATATATATATATATATATATATATATATATATATATATATATACTGTATATATATATATATATATATATATATACTGTATATATATATATATATATATATATATATATATATATATATATATATACACCATTGTTATATCACGTCACATTAATATACCAAAATGATGGATAAGGATTATCTAGAGCACAATCTTCTGATTTGAAATGCTTTGTTGCAGTATTTTTTAAAAGTACTTCCCCAGACCAGAAGTGCCTCCCATAATTTAAGATGGTATTTATTTTATTTGTGCAGGTCTTAAGTTTAAACTTTAAAAAACTCAGTCAGCAGAGAGGTTTGATAGTTATTGTGTTGTGGTGTGACCAGAAAAGCAAATAAAATGTGATTTGTATGACTTTTGTCTTTGTGTGAATGACCCAAGCGCTTTTTCAGTTCAATCTTGGTGTGAATATACCTTTCATCTGTGATTCATTTAGATTTTTCTTTGCTTCAGAACAATCACAGTTGGTCCTGATTACAATCAAACACAAAATGCTGTGCAAACCCTGTTAACTCCTGACAAATAAGTGTAGTGCATGTGTTGTGTTTACGCTGTAGAGGTCTGCATCTTGAAGAAGACCGGTTCCTCAGCTCCTCACAGACAGAAGCAGTGTCAGTATCTCTCCAGCACAGGGCGCTGGTTCACTGCTGTGACTGTGCCTGTGGGATAGACAGCATTATTTCTCACATCTAGGGTGACTACACACCTCCTGGGTGAAGTGTTTTGTCTATACAGTGATGCAGTTAAAGCACGTTATCACTGATTTTCTATTAGATAACTTGCAATGAAAAATACAGCATTTCTTTCATTTAAAACATTTCTAGAGTATCAAATATAAAAACATTTGAAGCTGCTGATTGCCATTTCAAGTTTTAAGCTTTTTTTAGCATAATGTAGCTGTGTAGAGCATACATTTTTAAAATGACTGATATAGCATGTAGTCCAGGGTTCTTATAGTTCATAAAACTGAAAAAAAAGTTTTGTTGTTTAAAATAAAATAACATTTATTTTATTTCAGCTTTATGTCAAGGGAACATGTTCAAGGGAACATGGTCTTATGTTCAGTTAGTTTAACTACTTAAACTAAGACTAATAGATAAAACATATATATATATATATATATATATATATATATATATATATATATATATATATATATATAATGGCATACAGCAAAATTACTAAAACACCAACTAAAATCAAAGTGAAAACAGAAAATATAAAAAACTAAAATAGTATAAAAAATTTTATAAAATGCAGATTTATGTGTGTATTAACCCCTTACTTGTCACCCCATTTTCAGCATTGAGACACAAATGACACAATTATATAACAAGATACATAGGAAAGGAATATAAAATGCTGTTATAATAGTATATATTTATATCATAGTTTGAGATGCAAAATAGCATGTTTCATTACAAGATACTGCTGGACACGTCTTAATAAACCAAACACGGATCACAGTTGATTAGATGTGTATGAATAGTAAAGATCTCATGTCTTCAGAGAGAAATCGGCGAGTGTGAGTGACATCAACCAATGCATCGGATATTTTGGCTCATATAGTATGATATATCAAAGATAAGTTTGATTCAGAGTCCTAAACTGAGCAAAAATGTAATTTGTTGCAGGTGTTGATATATGCGCAAAAAGTAAGATGCGATTCTGATGCTTGTAATGTGACTCATATCAGTTGTCACTTTATATCTCCAATAAATAGTTATAGTTTGATGATCAAAAATATAATACAATGCAATACATTGAAGACCGAGAGATGAACAAATACACATTCATCAAAAGCCTGATGATAATATTTGAGATTCATATATATCAAAAAAAGTTATTCTTACATTTGCTTTATAAAAGTCAGCATAGCAAAAAGAAATGTGAAGCACAAGTTGAAGATGGACACTGGTACACTATTTTTATACTAAAAGGCATTTTATTTGATGAAAAAAGTGTAGTAGTAGTAGTAGTAGTAGTAGATTGTGTGCTTCAGGTTTTTCAGCAAAGTTTTGATCATGTTGATCTTTTAGGGTTTGCATATCAGTCAAAGGACATGAGGAATAACCTCAACCTTGTGCTTTTCTCATGTCTAAAGGGTGGAAGGTCTGCCGTCCGTCAGCGCACTGAAGTTTAATGGCTCTCTGGCCATGGCGCTGGACACCAGGTCATTGAGGAGATCCCTCAGTTTCAAATCAATAAAAACTTCAGATTTGTTGTGCTCTTTTTGACCTGAAGCTGTGATGTGTCCCCAGGCTCTCGTCTATGGTCTTCGTTCTTCACGTCCTCTGCTGGTCACAGATTATTACTATGGGCTGCCCATCATATCCCTTCACTTCCACAACCATCTGGACCTGGTGCTCTCCGCCGACTCCAAAATCATCAAGATGTGGAATAAAGACAATGTAAGTCATCTTTGCTGGTGCACTTTTTATCCAGACGTCTGGCGATGAATCTTCAAAGACAAACGTCAAATGCATAACTTTTTTAATCTCTTAATTTCAGGGAAGAGTATTTTCCTCCATCAAACCGCAGGCCAACATCAATGATGTGTGTCTCTACCCTGGCTCCGGTTAGTTCACTCAAATAGATCTGAAGTTTAACCACAAGAAGCTACTAGTTCATTTCTAACTGACCCCTTGAAATCCAAATTGGAGTTTTGTGGCATTCCATGGCATTCGTTCTGAAAGATGCCAACATAAACTTTGTAGCATATTTAGAAATGATAATCCTTCTTACTGGAAAGCAGACCAAAACGATTGATCTCATCTTGCTCACAGGGCGTGTAAATTTGTATTTTTTATTTTTTGCCCCATTCAGATGCTCTGTAGGATGTGTCTCTTACAATAGAAAATTGCAAGTCATGGTTTAGGAAGTGTGTCTTAATTGAAATCCCTTTAAAACAAAAGATTAATATAATAAAAATATAACCGTCATTTTATTAGGTAATATCCACCTTTTTGCTACTCAGAAGTAAGTTACAGTCTGTGAATGTGCCAGACTTCCAATTTATTACACAACTCATAAATAATTAGAAGAATAACTAGTGCAGTAAACTATAAAACTATTTTCAGTACAAACATGTATTTTTAATAACCACAATACATTTAAAGGAATATGATAAGAAATACAAGTCTGCATAATCAAGCAGCGTAACATGCTCTTTTAACATTTTTGAAATTCAAAAATTATTTGAAATATTTTATTTGTTTTTAAAAAGAAAAATGTGCACATATGTAAGTGATAATGTGCAGTCAGCCAGTCATTAACAAATCAAACACACAGTCCTTTGATGAAGCCAACACTCATAATAATAGTCAGAAATATTTCTTGAGCAGCAAATCAGTATATTAGAATTATTTCTTAAAGACCGTGTGAGTAACACTGCTGGAAATGTAACTTTAGATTTAGCATGTATTATTGACAAAATAAATATTGCAATAGACCCGGTTATTTTTGATCCAATAAACATAATTCAAAAACATGAAAAATCCTGCAAATGCTAAACATTTGAATGGTAGTGCAAATTATATTAACCATCATTCATTTGTATTGCTATTTTAACTGTAAAAAACTAATTTAATAACAATTTATAAAATATAAAAATATAGAAATGCATGTAAAAATGTTGGATTTCATCATATAATTACACTTCTTTTAATGTTACCTATACAAAATCTTTCATTTAAATATTTAGCATCTATTAATGAAAATTGTAATTTAATGACAACAATGCATTAGATGCTGAAATTCTGCTATTTAATTTTTTTATTATAATAATATTTTACAAACTGACGTAAAATATTTTTATAAAATAAATGCTGCCTTGATTCTTCGTGTGGTAGTGACCAGAATACAATATTTCAGTTCTGTGTTAGACTGATTATTGTTCATTTGTTTATTAGGAGTACATTATATTGACACAGCTTGAATGTTGGCAGAGCTTGACATTGCCAACAGCTGACTCGCTGTATATGGGAGTTTTCTTTTTGTCCCTGGAGGGTTGTGTTTTTTTTTTCTAATTGCTGTTCTGTGACACAATTTACAGGTATGCTCTTCACTGCCAATAAAGATCCCAAAATGAACACCTTTTACATCCCTGTATGTACCAGATGGAGTGTTATCAAGTATGCTGCAAAAGCAGCCAATGCTTTGAGCACATTGTGTTCCTCGTATCTTGATTAGTCATGGCATGCCTGTATACGCCTACCAACATCACCTTTTTCAGTCTTTCTAAGTTTTCTGTTTATAGTCAATGGGGCAATAGTAGTTAAGGGCAGCTGAAACATTTCTGAGAAACTACGTTCTGTTCTAGACCTGCACATGATATAACTGTGTGTTTGGCAATAAGGGAGTTTACACTGTGAGTTGAGTACACACACACACACAATTACCAAACACACTCCAGAGATCTCACAAAATAAACACATCATTCGATATGTCCTTCACGAAAGCTGTGGCATCAAACAAACAAGACTCAATGAATCTTGTGAAGAAAAGTCCTGCTGTTATCTTATGTTTCTGTGGCTCAGTGGTAGAGCATTGCGTTAGTAGCGCAACAGGTCGTTGGGTTCATTTCCAGGAAGCACACGTACTGGTGAAAAAATAAATATTAAATGTATATCCTTAATACACTGTAAGTCACTTTGGATAAAAGTGTCTAATGTAAACATTTGTTAGAAATCTGTTTAATTCATAAAACTTTACCTACTCCATTATCCTTTTGAAATACAAACAAATAAAAATGATAATTGATTTACAAGTGTCTAATGAGAAGAATTCATAAAATGTATTTAAAATGTAATCAAATAATTAATTTACTGATAAACAAAGAATTCATTTTTGGTTCGCAGTACAGAGCTTTGAGGGGTTTTGTTGGGTATTTGTTAATAAGCTTAGAATAATGTCAGTTTCAACAGATACTAACATTATGCATTTTTTTTCACATGAACTGGCAATATGCTTAATTGACATGAAAATGTCTTAATGGTGCATAAATACAGCCTTCGTCTGGGTAACTTCTTTCTTAGAATGAACTTTATTGTCACTGTACAATGAAGCTCTGGTGGAGCAACCTCTAGGTGCCTTCTTGATACATAAAGACTTCTGTTATACATAATATTCTGTACAGTACGATGCAATGTACAATATACACAGTACGCTATTCAACACAGTACACAGAGGGCACTTAACCGAAGACAACAAACATGCATAAATGTAGACATTATGTGCAATTAAGCAGGAAGTGACGAGTGTTGAGGTAGTATAGTTGACACCCTGACAACGATTAACAGACTTTTACACAGTGAAATATTGCACTGTAACCGTGATTGCAGTAAACGTCAGTATTTGGGGAACTGGTTGAGGTCTCTAGGTCACAGTGGAGGGTGGGGTTTTTAATAGAGCATCTGCTGTTGTGTGGAGCATACAATGTTCTGTATCATTTCCCAGATAACAGAAGACGGAAAATGTATGATAATTTCTTACTGCTAAATTCTGAAAAAAAAACAGAGGTGTTTATTATAGGACCTAAAAACTCTGCCTGTAATAACCTAGAACACTGTCTAAGACTTGATGGTTGCTCTGTCAATTCTTCGTCATCAGTTAGGAACCTAGGTGTACTGCTTGATCGCAATATTTCCTTAGAAAGCCATGTTTCTAGCATTTGTAAAACTTCATTTTTCCATCTCAATAATATATCTAAATTACGGCCTATGCTCTCAATGTCAAATGCAGAAATGTTAATCCATGCATTTATGACTTCAAGGTTAGACTATTGTAATGCTTTATTGGATGGTTGTTCTGCACGCTTAGTAAACAAACTACAGCTAGTCCAAAATGCAGCAGCAAGAGTTCTTACTAGAACCAGGAAGTATGACCATATTAGTCCGGTCCTGTCCACACTGCACTGGCTCCCTATCAAACATCGTATAGATTTTAAAATATTGCTTATTACTTATAAAGCCCTGAATGGTTTAGCACCTCAGTATTTGAATGAGCTCCTTTTACATTATACTCCTCTACGTCCGCTACGTTCTCAAAACTCAGGCAATTTGATAATACCTAGAATATCAAAATCATCTGCGGGCGGCAGATCCTTTTCCTATTTGGTGCCTAAACTCTGGAATAACCTACCTAACATTGTTCGGGAGGCAGACACACTCTTGCAGTTTAAATCTAGATTAAAGACCCATCTCTTTAACCTGGCATACACATAACATACTAATATGCTTTTAATATCCAAATCCATTAAAGGATTTTTAGGCTGCATTAATTAGGTAAACCGGAACCGGGAACACTTCCCATAACAACCGATGTACTTGCTACATCATTAGAAGAATGGCATCTACGCTAATATTAGTCTGTGTCTCAATTATTCTGAGGTCACCGTAGCCACCAGATCCAGTACGTATCCAGACCAGATGGTGGATCAGCATCTAGAAAAGACCTCTACTGCCCTGAAAGACAACGCAGACCAGGACAACTAGATCCCCAGATACAGATCCCCTGTAAAGACCTTGTCTCAGAGGACCACCAGGACAAGACCACAGGAAACAGATGATTCTTCTGCACAATCTGACTTTGCTGCAGCCTGGAATTGAACTACTGGTTTCGTCTGGTCAGAGGAGAACTGACCCCCCAACTGAGCCTGGTTTCTCCCAAGGTTTTTTTCTTGATTGAAAATGATTGCACAGACACTATTTAAACTGAACAGAGATGACATCACTGAATTCAATGATGAACTGCCTTTAACTGTCATTTTGCATTATTGAAACACTGTTTTCCTAATTAATGTTGTTCAGTTGCTTTGACGCAATCAGTTTTGTTTAAAGCGCTATATAAATAAAGGTGACTTGACTTGACCTGGGTGTGAAGGGTTTCTGATGATGGTTTTGGTCCTCCGGGTCCATTTCTTTGTGAAGTCTGACCAGTTATCATAACAGTTTTAATGAGATTCATCTGTAAACAGCCATGTTTCGAGAAGCTGTTCATGATCTACCTCAGAAGAATCCTCCTTATTTGCCATTCACTCACATTATCTCTGTTTTGTGTCTTGCAGTCTTTAGGCTCTTGGTCAGGTTCCTTCCTGGATAACCTTTCAGAGGAGCTCAGGACTGAGAGAGCACTGTCTATGATGACAAGCTTGTCACCCACAAATAATATTATACATTAACCTGATCTGATATATGATCTTATGGCTGTCAGTCCAGGTCTAGTTGTAGTTTTATCACCGAGGAGCATGTTATGACAAGTTTTGTACAAAGTTTGAGATGCATCTGCTATTATTTACTACGAGAACACTCCAGTATTTGCGTCAGTCAGACACAGGTGTGATTGAAGGCCTTGAACCACAGAGAGTCCTTGAGTGATCTCAGTCGATCTGCTAAAACTCAAAGAATGATCCAGTTCAGTGGGTCGAGGATGGGAAAACAGCGGAGGAATGCCGGCGTCAGCATGTGATACAGTGGATTATGTGACGTGGAGAGACGGGGTTCAGCAGGGATATGTAACAGGACTAGAGTCACTGGCAAAAGTTGTAGTAACTGAAACTCCCCTCATTTAACACATTTTGAAAACACTGGTGCAGAAATTCAAGAAATACATTTAAACTAAACAAGATGTACATGAGATCCAGGCAAAGTTTGTACTGTTGCGCCTTCCCATGAATCAGTATGCATATCATTCATTAACACAGTGACCATTAAACCACTGAACGCTGATCACACAATAGCTTCATATGATAAAGTTTTATTTGATACATTTTTAATTTATATCTTATTTTTTTTATGCATGTCTAATTATTGATAAATGCACACGCAGCACACATATATGGAAAACCGATTTTTTTGTTGTTCTACGGTTGATTAATTTTCCATATTAGAATGTGTGTTGATGATGTGTGTTTGTGTGTGAAAGCTTTTATTGAATCTGTTCATCATGTGAAGTGATCGTGTCTTCAGTATCTTTAAGACATTGTTGATTACTGTTTAAAATGTTAGCTACTTGGGCTTTTTCAATGTACAGAATATTTTAAAAAATCTTAATTTGTGTTCCAAAGATGTTCTGGGGCATATGGATATTCTGTGTTGTTGATTTTTGACTTAATTGTCACTTTAATGTTTCTACATGCACACATTAACTACATTTTTATCTTTAACATTAATGTATAACTGCTAATGGACAATTAACAAATTGTAGTTTATACGTTTATTACAAATATATCTATTATAATATATAATATATATATCTCTGTATCTAATGTCATCTCTGTTCAGTTAAACAGTGTCTGTGCATTTATTTGCAATCAAGTCAATGATATCGCTGTAGATGAAGTGACCCCAACTAAGCAAGCCAGAGGCGACAGCGGCAAGGAACCGAAACTCCATCGGTGACAGAATGGAGAAAAAAACCTTGGGAGAAACCAGGCTCAGTTGGGGGGCCAATTCTCCTCTGACCAGACGAAACCAGTAGTTCAATTCCAGGCTGCAGCAAAGTCAGATTGTGCAGAAGAATCATCTGTTTCCGGTGGTCTTGTCCTGGTGGTCCTCTGAGACAAGGTCTTTACAGGGGATCTGTATCTGGGGCTCTAGTTGTGCTGGTCTCCTCTGTCTTTCAGGGCAGTAGAGGTCCTTTACAGATCTGGGCCCGGTTTCCCGATAACGCTCACTCTTAGCGTGCTAAGAAGACCTCGAAAGATATATCTTACCCAAGTTGTTTATGTTCCTAAGTGTGTTCCCCGAAGTGTCCCTTATGAAGCTTCTTAGCACGCTGCCTCTTACGTCCGACGTAACAAGAGCGCTGTCCAAAGTGAGGGTGCTGAATTAGTTGGCATCGATTGCTCATTGCTCAAAATCCACCTATCTACAATGAACAGAGAGAGACAGAGTTAGATACAAAATATGCTGAGGAAGCAACGTAAAAAGGGGCACCAAGCCTTTCATCAGAGGAACTTGAAGTTTTGCTGGACATTGCCACCAGATCGGAGATCACACCCATATGGTCCACTATAACCTGCACGTTTATGGCCACGTCTGCCTTCTACCTATCTGCGATATGTACGGCTGATCAATCACTGATGGATTGGCGATAGTGATGAGTGTGCGATCCACCAGGATGTAATCCCCGGCATGGCGCAGAAGGGCGTTGGTGACAGTGTGGACGCACCTCCACACCGAGGTCTTGCATAGACTGTAGCCCTCTCCCACGACCTAAATGAATCTCTCTGTAGCAAAAAAAAAAAAAGAAAGAAAGTGCTGGGCTTCAGGGCTTAAAGCAAAATTTTGCCTCGTTAGCCTAGCAAGCGCAGGTCTGAGAAGGTCCAGCAGCTCCATTATTAGCTGTCTTGGGAGGCTAATTTTTTTTAATGTAGCCTCGTCAGGAAAAATGTCAAAAGGGCTTAAGTTTTGCAGAATAAAAAAATTGACATGGACTAAACGGCTCCGCATCCGGCTCCGTCTTTGATTCAATACAATGACACGTTCGCTGCCATAGTCAATATAGTTGGTCGCTTACTGGAACCCACCATGCCATTTATAGATCTTAGCCATTTAGAGACAAATTGTTTGCCAGATTTTAATTATCCAAAAATTGATTGTCAATTTGCTTTAATTACATTACGAAAAAGCCTAGGCTAACTACCACCACATAAAGTCAACTTCATAAATAGGCCTGTAACCATTGAGAACATAATTTATTATGAGTCTTAAAAAATAACATAAAATCATTGTTGAGCCAAAACATTGTCAACATACCATAGTTTGACTTGTACTTCGCTGCGCTGATTTCTAAAGACTGCTGTACAGTAGTGTTTTAAGCTCAAACAACGCTAAGAGAGAGCTTACGAATGGTCCAGACCAACCTTACGAAAGTGTGACTTACAGAAGATATACTTCGCGTACAAACGTGTCGGGAATCATGCCATAAGGTTAAGAGAGAGGTTAAGGAATAGGTTAAGAACTACTTAGCGATAAGAACGTTTTGGGGAACCGGGCCCAGGTGGATATGGTGACATCGGAATAAGAGAGAAACAGACTAATATTAGCATAGATGCCATTCTTCTAATGATGAAGCAAGTACATCGGGTGTTTTATTTTACAGTAGACCATGATGAAATGTTGCATTCTGTTCTGTCACAGAGTCATATTTGTACTTTGCAGCAGAGATGCTCTGGGACTGGATCTGTTCAGATAGACATGTGTCATGCTACTGGTCTGGGGTCAGTTTTGTGTTTGATTTGTTGTGTAATCAGCTATTTTTTTCCTGATAGCAGTAAAAGTTTCCAAAGAGTGTAATTGAAGGAATAGTTCATCCCTGCTCAATAGGCAAAGGTCAGCTGAATTCTTTACATGCTTTAGCGTGTCTTCATTGAACCTCATGATTTGAAAACCATGGAAACACAATATAAGCAGTTTTGTCGAGCAGTCTGTTACAGCATTGGGTTGAGGGTGCTGGTGTTTTGCTGGTCAGAGTGTCTATAATCTAATGTCTGGTGGTGTATTTAGTGCACTTGTTGTGTGTCTTCACTGAGGGTTTAGTTGCATGAGATTATCCATCAGATAAACTGTGCATGCTTAGGAAATGCTACAATGACCCCGAAAAGTATTAAGTAGTGCTGTCAAACCATTAATCGCATCCAAAATAAGTATTTGTTTACATAATATATGTGTGTGTACTGTGTATATTTATGTATACATTTATATTCATATATCATATATAAATATATTTATTTAATATACTTATTTAAAATACTTGTATAAATATATAAACAATTTTTTTCTTAAATATATACATGTGTGTGTATTTATTTATATATAATAAATATACACAGTACACACACATGTATTATGTAAACAAATATTTTATTTTGGATGTGATTAATCGCGAGTAATCATTTGACAGCACTAGTATTGAGAAAATTATCAAAATTGCTCAAAACTTTTCTACAATGTTTTATTTTTATTTATTTTTTGCTCCGCGACATTTAATTTGGTGTCTGAGTGATTTTTACTGGATGCATGAAGTCAGTCTATACTTACATATGTTTGTCCACTTCATTTGATAGACTGTTATAATATTATGGTATTTGCATATTAAATCAGGTTTAAAGGGAGGGTTCACCCAAAAAAAAAAAAAAAATTACAATTGTCATCATTGACTCAGCCTCTAGTTTCTTATTTCTGTTGAAAGCAACGGTTGGTGGTAGCCATTGATTTAGTATTTTTTCCATACTATGGAAGTAAATGAGAACCAATGACTGTTTGGTTACCCACATTCTCCAAAATATCTTCTTTTGCTTTCAACAGAAGGAAGAAACATATACAGCTTTGAAACAACTTGAGGGTGGAACATACACCCAAAACATAGTGAACTGGTGTAGGTAAAGACCATGGCGAGCCCATTTCCCAATGAAGATTAGTGTAAGGACAAAAACCAGCAGAAGATGGAGGAGTCGAGAGCTCAGAGACTGCAGCTCAAGGTAATGCTTGTTGACACATGCAGCCTGTGTGTGTGCTGCTTATCCGAGCTACGAGTAAACCTGGCAGATGAAGACCTCATTGTTATCATATATATATATATATATATATATATATATATATATATATATATATATATATATATATATATAGAAAAAAAGAAAAAAATATATATAGGACTGTTTAGTTGTACTGGGTCGCTATGAAATCTGTAATCAAAAAGCATATGTAATTAACTGATATTATGAAAATTACATAATTTAACAACAATTTATTCAATGTTCAACCATATGGACTCCATTACTAAATGTAATAAAAAAAATTCCAAGTTCCATGTTTTCCATTTTATTTTATTAAAATATTAATAATCATTTGAAATCATAAAATATAATCACTCAAATAGTTTATTAAAATGTTTGCAATAATATTAATTGTTTTAGTTTCAGAAGCATTGCCATGTCTGTTTTCAAAGCCAGTGGTAATCAAATAAACTCATAAAACATGAATTATTTAATAAAAGTGTATTTCATTTAAAACGTATTTCCTTTTTATTTTTAGTGTCAGAAATATTGTCAGATATTACTTTTATCATTTTATTATAATTAGAATTATTACTTTGAGAAGTACATTCTGCTATATAATATATTCCTTTCACAATTTGCTCAAGTTAAACTAAACATGTATTAATGGTATGTTGTAGTGAATATCTCTGAGTGTGTGTCTGGTAGTTTTTCACAAATCAAATGGTGACACTAGATCACCATTCTGTCCATACACTTGTTCCACATGGGGCTCTCATCGTCTGTTATCATCAGTGCTTTGACTCATTCTCTTTTGACGTCATTCTCCGACTTGTGTTCTCTAACAGAAGCTGTCCAAGGTCAACAAGGAACTGGCCATGAAACTCATGGAAGAAAGTGAGCTTTCAACCAAGAAGAAGAAGAAGAAAAGGGCAATGTTTCTTTGACGCATTTCCACACTGCTGGAATATTTTAGTCAAGTGTTTTAATCCTGTTGACTCACTCACTCCTTGTCTCAGTCTGCTCTTATCTGTTTTTCTCTCAAGGCCGTAGCCAATACCCTGATGGACGACCGTTTCAAGGTGATGTTTGAGAACCATGATTACCAGGTGGATGAGCGAAGCGAGGAGTTTCGGCTGCTCAAACCCGTCGTCTCTAAAGTGGGTGAAGAGAGAAACTCAGCAAGGTTGTTTAGCACGAGGAACTAGTAAATTTTTTTTTCTTTCAAGAATTGAAAAAGGTATGAAATACAAATATTGTTCAAGGTATTGTATCAAAGTGATGTAACAGCTCTACTGGGGATGTGCAAATGTAAATAAAGAATAATAAAAGGACTGAAGCTTTCACCTGAAATTCAAATGAAAACAAAATATAAAAACTAAAACATAAAACCTAATCTAGGTTACTCCTTTTAGGTAATTATTTCTGAAAGATTACTTTTTATCTAACTTATTGTTACTGTAACAATGTTCGTGGGATGGAAGGAAGAGGACAAAGGGGTCGGCTGGACTGCTGATAGGTTTTTTTATTAACAAAACAAAAAAGGTTATAAACACCCAAACGGTGACTTTTATTCTGACACGCTCAGTAGCACTTTCGTTTTCCTCTTTTCCGGTTTCCGCTTCCGGCCTGGGTCAGCAGTCCGTCTCTCTCTCGCTTGATTCCGTCTCTCCTGGCTTTTATACTCTCTCCACGCCAATTACTAGAACAAGAAACAGGTGATGATAATTTTTGCCCAAACCACTCACTTACCGCTCGTCTCCTGATTCTCTCTCCCACTGCAGACTTCGCTAAATCACGCCCCCCCTGCCACATACCCCCACCGCCCGACTCAGGCCGGGGAGCCATCTGGCCTGCAGCCCAAATCCCCCCCCCCCCCATTTCTGGAGAGGAAGTCGGCCACCGCCATCTGAACACCCGGCCTGTGGATCACCTTGAACTTAAAAGGCTGAAGAGCTAGATACCAACAAGTGATCCGCGCGTTGGTATCCTTCATGCGGTGGAGCCACTGCAGCGGAGCGTGGTCCGAACAGAGGGTGAACTCCCATCCCAGGAGATAATAGCGGAGGGTGAGGATGGCCCATCTGATGGCAAGGCACTCTTTCTCGATGGTGCTGTACTTAGCCTCTCTCTTTGAGAGCTTCCGGCTAATGTACAGCACCGGCCGTTCCTCCCCCTCTATCTCCTGGGACAGGACTGCCCCCAGCCCCCTGTCCGACGCGTCTGTCTGCAACAGAAAAGGGAGAAAAAAATCAGGAGAGTGTAACAACGGCCCGCCACACAGAGCAGCCTTGACCTGAGTAAAGGCCTTCTGACAAGGCTCTGTCCACTGGACCGTATCTGGAACCTCCTTTTTAGTAAGGTCAGTCAAAGGGCTGGTGAGGTCCGAATAATTAGGAATAAACCGTCTATAATATCCCGCCAGCCCCAAGAACTGCCTTACCTCCTTTTTGGTCTTGGGTCGTGGGCAGGTCGCAATAGAGGCTGTCTTATCAATTTGGGGACGCACCTGCCCATGCCCCAAGTGGAAGCCCAGATACCTCACTTCCACATGCCCAATCGCACACTTCTTTGGGTTGGCCGTTAGCCCCGCTCCCCTCAGCGACCTCAGGACAGCCCTCAGATGCCGCATATGCCGCTGCCAATCATTACTAAATATAATAATATAATCTAGGTAGGCAGCTGCATACGCGGCATGGGGCCGTAGAATCCTATCCATGAGGCGCTGAAAGGTAGCTGGAGCCCCGAACAAGCCAAATGGAAGGGTAACAAATTGGTGTAATCCGAACGGCATTGTGAAAGCTGTCTTTTCTCTGGACAATGGAGACAAGGGGATCTGCCAATAGCCCTTTGGAAAGTCCAATTTCGAATAAAAACGAGCCGTGCCTAGCCGATCAAGCAACTCGTCAACCCGCAGCATTGGATACGCGTCGAATTTCGACACAGCATTCACCTTGTGGTAATCTACACAGAATCGGACTGAGCCGTCCGTTTTCGGAACTAAATCTATCGGGCTCGCCCAGTTACTATTAGATTCTTCTATTACCCCCATGTCAAGCATAGCGCCCAATTCAGCCTGAACTACTTGTTTCTTGTGCTCAGGTAAACGATACGGCCGGCTGCGAACTACCACGCCTGACTCGGTCTCGATATGGTGCTGAAGTAGGTTAGTACGGCCCGGTAGGGGCGAGAAGACGTCTGCAAACTCTGCCTGCAATCTCGTTAAATCAGTGAGGGGGACGGTGAGAGGTGATCTCCACCTGGAGCCAGGGCGAGGGATTGTGGTTTGATATTCGCCTCTGGCCCAAGATCATCCTCTCCGCCAATCACCGTTGCCAACATCACTGATTCCGCCTCATTCCATTTTTTAAGGAGGTTGAGGTGGTAGATCTGACGGGACCCGTTCCTATCGGACCGTATTACCTCATAACCGAGATCTCCGACCTGTCGTGTGACCTCAAACGGTCCCTGCCACTTAGCCATTAATTTGGAGCTCGACATTGGGAGTAATACAAGTACCTTCTCTCCCGGTGCAAATTTGTGTAACCTAGTTCCCCTGTTATACCGCTGGCTCTGGCGGTCCTGGGCTTGTAACAAATTCTCCATCGATAGCCGCCCCAATGTGTGGATTTATGTTCTCAAGTCCAGCACATACTGAATTTCTTTTTTGCCCTGAGATGGTCCCTCCTCCCAAGTTTCTCTCAGTACGTCAAGCACCCCCCGGGGCTGGCGTCCATAGAGAAGCTCGAAGGGGAAAACCCCGTGGAGGCTTGTGGGACCTCTCGCACAGCGAACAACAAGGGCTCTAGCCACCTATCCCAATTTTTGGCGTTTTCGTGAACGAACTTACGCATCATGGATTTAAGTGTGCGATTAAATCGTTCGACCAGGCCGTCGGTTTGTGGGTGATAGACGCTAGTTCAAATCGATTTAATGTCCAACAATCCATACAGTTCGCTTGGCGTACGTGACATAAACGCCGTGACCTGATCGGCGAGGATTTCTTTTGGAACCCCCACCCGGGAGTTAAGACGAAACACGGCATCCGCAACACTTTTAGTGGGAAATGTTGCGGAGGGCTACCGCTTCAGGATATCATGTTGCATAATCAACTATGACTAATGCAAAGCGATGTCCTCGTGCCGATCGCTCTAATGGCCCGATGAGGTCCATGCCAATTCTCTCGAAGGGGACCTGCATTAAGGGAAGAGGGCGCAAAGGCACTTTTGGGGCGGCCGGTGGGTTTACCAACTGACATTCCGGACAAGACGCGCACCACCTGCGCACGTTGTCATGAATGCCCGGCCAAAAGAAACGGGCCATGAGGCGATTTAGTGTTGCGGCCTGTCCCAAATGGCCCGCCATAGGATTAGAATGAGCCGCCTGGAAAAGCATTTCCCTGCGGCTCTTTGGAATTAACAACTGGGTTGTATTCAATTTTGTCCGAGCATCTTGGGTCACTCGATACAACCAGTCTTTTAAAATGGCAAAATACGGATAGGAGAGCTGGAGGGCAGGTTGGAGAGACTGGCCATCAATGGCATGGACCTGTTGAAACGCATGTTTTAGCGTCTCATCCTGAGACTGCTCCAGAGGAAAGTCATCACTGTAAGGAAATATTAGCTCATTTATTCTGAGAAGAATCAAATCTAAAGATTCGAATTGCTTTCCTTGAACTGAGTCCAAATTGATTTAGTTTATACTTCATCAACGGTTCGTCCAGCGAACTTAAAATTCAGTATATCCTTAAAATCTGTTTGAGTTTACTTCATGAACAAGATAATACAAACAGAAAGAAAATGTATACGCTACAGGCTAGGTAGCACAGGATCTGGGCAAAGTTTAATCTTAAAATACACCACACAAGACAATACTTCTTTATAAATGAAACAAGAATTTATTGAGCTATTCTATAGATTATATGGATCTAAACTAAATGAACACACACACACAAACATACATACACATACACCCACAGTTGCAATGGATTTATGAGGTGAGTTTATGAAAAAATCTCTACCAAATTCACAGGCGTATCAAGAATCAATAAAAGCAGAGCCCTAGTTTATCTTTACAACTTAATAACGACATTGCACCATTTCAGCAATAGATAGAGGTTTGTTTGCCTTTACTTGTGGTTGTGCTGCTGGCCGCGGTGTCGTTTCGTCTCCTTGGCTCGCGTTGAGCTGAAAGGGGAAAGGGGGATTCGCGGTTGCGTAGATGACGTCTGGGGATGCCCTTTGCCTTGATTGGTTGGTTGACTGCCCGGCGATTTTGAGAGATTCCACAGCTCTTGCCTTGACGGTGGACAAAGTTTCTTCCGAGTCCTCTCGTTTGTGCGTCGTGAGCTTTGAAGATTCTGTCACGGAAAGTTGAAGCTCTTTATGACTTGCAAGCACGCTGATGGCTAGGAGCCTGGGTTGAAAAGGTGCAAGCAAGCAAGCAAGCATGGTTTCGCTGTCACAAAGTTTCAACGGAGTGGTTTTGAGTTCTGGATGGCAAGAACGCTAGCAGCGTTTTGGTAGTTCAAGCCATGGCCTAGATGGAAGAGCAGCGTAGCGCAGCGCACCGCATTTAAGCGACACGACACATGACACCACCCTCGACAAGAGATGACGCGCTTGGAGACTAGACTAGAGACTAGACTGGAGCATTGGGGTTTTATCAAAGCAGATTTGGTCCATCCCACGGTGCGATCTCCCAATGGGATGCTGTTGCAGAGCTTAGACACGCCCCGTACTGTTTCTCGATTAAACATCATGTGGCATTGTCATGTGGGATGGATCTTTGGGTTAATACTTTATAAAGTGTCATAATATGCACACAATACAGAATTCTGGAAATTTCATTTGCTCCAAGTTTAGATAAATAACGTGAGCTTTCATTCAATACTAAACTTTCCATATCTTACACACATTTAATAGCACTATCTGTTAAAGTTATAAAAACCATACATAAAACATTGGTCAAAGTTGCACTGATTACCTTGAGCACATCAAACATATATAAAAGGCATAAAACATTATTTGTTGCTATAGTTAAACCTTCAAATGTCTTAATGGTTGTCCTTTTGAGAAAAGTTCAGTTCGTAGAAAGATTCTCAAGCAAGCAGGAAGCAAAGTCATGGGATGATCCTGTATCAGTTCTTTGTATTGAGGTCCACTAATTATTAACAATTCCTGGGGCGTTTCCATACATTGGGATTATGTGATGCTGTGATACACAGGGTCCTTGTATCTAGTAAAAAGAGTTAATTAAATCAGCTCCTTTTTAGGGACTCAGGATGTCAATGTACCATTAGTTTCCTCATGAGCGGGGGCATTTTGCAACAGACCTTTCCTCTGTTGTATGATTACGTTATCAATTCGCTTAATGTCCCAATGTCCTTTAGCCATTTGTTTCCCTGACAAAAAAGGGGTCCAGACAATCTTGAGCATTGTTTACCTCAGCTAATCATTAACTGTGTTCAGATCGCAGATGGGAGGAAGTAGGCTCTTATAATTACTTTGGCCGAAGCAGCCGATTCTGCAGTTTGTGGCGTGACTGTTCACTGAGGTCCTACATCACGTTCCGAGAGAATTAGTCTCCCGATTTCGTTAGGTTCCCCTGAAGCAAACCCCAGCGGCCCTGGCTCAGTTTCTCCCACCTGTACCCGCACGGTCTCCTTCCGTGCCTTATTTCCCCAAGAGGCATCCGCACATAACGACCCCAATAAAACCGTAAACACGGGCCAATTCGTTCCCAAAATTATCGGATGCCGGAGGTGGGGACTAACCGCCACCTCTACCCTATGTGTTTGTCCCCAGAATTGAATGCTAATTGGGACAACCGCATACTCCACCACATCCCCTTGTACACACCGCACCTTAACCACGCGGCTTGTATTCAATGCCCCCGGTTGTATCTGGCTTTGATGGATTGAGGTTTGGTTACATCCTGAATCCACCAAGGCCGGATATATACCCCCCTTGATACTCACGGGTATTTGGTACTCGCCAGCCTGACCGGGGGTGACCTGTGGGACATCCGGGACCCGGATCAACGTCCCCACCTCCATCGCTGGACACCGGTCCACGAAATGCTCCGGGTCCCTGCAACGCCAACAGGCCAGCCCAGACCTACCCGCCGCCCCAGTGGCAGGGAGTGGATTGGAGAATTGGCGCAGAGAGAGCGGAGAAACGGAAGCGAAGTGGCCTTGGTCAGTCCTGTCCTCGATACGAGGAGGGCCGGGTGGACGGGACCTGGGGAGTGGGACAGGGGGAGAGAGAGAAGGAGAGAGAGAGTTAGTAGGTGGGGGTGCGCCGACCCCTGGGCACGCCACCATGTGGTCCTCCACCACTCGGCCGTCTTCTTGGGTAGCCGAGCGATGAACTGCTCCAGCACCACCAGGTTGACGACATGCTCCACGTCACTTCCCTCGGCTAGTAGCCACTTGCGGCAGGAGTCCCGGAGCTGTTGGGCCATCGCGAAGGGCCGGCCGATCCGCTGGATGATGGCCCTCTTTAGCCAATTACTAGAACAAGAAACAGGTGATGATAACTTTTGCCCAAACCACTCACTTACCGCTCGTCTCCTGATTCTCTCTCCCGCTGCAGACTTTGCTAAACCACGCCCCCCCCCCCCCCCCCCCCCCCTGCCACAGTTACGTTAATGAATTTTGTTTCCTTATTTGGTCACCTTCCTCTTTTTGTTTTGGTTAATTGATTATTCCCCACCTGTCTCCAGTTCCCTCATTACCTCCTGTGTGTTTAAATACCCGGTCTGTTCAGTTCTCCCTTGTCCGTGATTGTATTAACACTGAATGTCTAGGTTTATGCTGTTATTTGTATGTGCATGTTACCCTGTATGTGAATGTAACTTAATCTTCTTCGTCATCCAGTAAACTCCTCATTTTGATCACTATCCTCCTCTAGCTCTTTAGTCTTTCGTTTAGTACACACCCCATTTGTAACACTTATCTAACTATACCAGAGCAAAGCAGGAGAGGAGTTTCACAGCAAACAGAAGATGCAGAAGTCAGTTACTCTTCTCTCAGATCATTATAAAACCATTCATACTGGGTTTCTGTGGGTCTTCAAAAATCTTAATTCACCCTTCCACAAATCAAGTTCTTAAACTGGAACAGAAAATTATGAAATTATGTTTTCATCTGTGTGCAAATGGCACATGCAGCTGATTGATCGCACACATATTGAAGACACAAGTACATGTTGAAGACTTGTGCGTAAAGCTGCATGATACTGACTCTTGAAATTATCAGCCCTGTGCTACTGAAATGATTGGGATCTAGAAATGACTACGTTTCTTAACGCACTGAATTCATAGTTTCTGATTGTGAGGAAAATTTAGATTTATTCGTTTGTTTGTATTATTTTCATGATATGTGCCTTTAATATTAATAACTGCTGTTAGGACAGCTGTACTAGCGCTCTGTGTCGGTCAGTAATGGCGGTCCCGTCCTAACCCTGTTTGACTCGCAGCGGTGGAGTATTGACAGGTAACACATGTTGACTCACATGTTAGTGAATGTGCCATAAATAGCAAACACATCTTCCTGAACCTTCAGTGAATCATTTACACTTAACCAAGCAAGGTTTTTCATGTCAAAGTCAACACAAAATCAGAACTGACACAGAATTGACAGGAAACTATTCCTGAATGCACATTATCATTAAGGAAAATGAGTTTGTATTAACATTTGTCAGTTACAACGTAATATCTTTAGAAGTATCTAAAACTAATGTATTATAAATCTATAACATGATCATCGGGTTTTGATGAGAAATGTTTGTACTGAAGTCCTCCATCTCCTTCCCTTCACTGTTTTCTCTTGTTAAAGATTTTCAAGTCACATTACAGAAGATTTTAATTTTGGTGAGTATTCCTACTTGAATGTAACACTGTTTATACCCAGGACGTCTCTATAGGAGCGACTCCAGCGGGAGCTGAGCTCAGGGGTCTTAAACCTCTGGAAGCAAGCGTCTCACTTTCACTCTTGAAAAGGTAAGTATGATGATGGCAGCCCATCCCAGCTGCCGCCTGTTATTCTACTGATGTTTCAAGTCGAAGAATGCTGAATGTGTTTTAATTTGTTATTGTGATGTTTTGTCCTGCCTTTGGTCGAATGAAGGTTATGATGTGGTAAAATTGGGTCGGACTCATTCCCCGTTCAGATATCAGTAAAGACTGAATAATGACGTCTGAATTCTTACCTTGTTTTTCTGTCCTTTGACTGCTCACATGCCCATTTAATTCATGTACTCCTCCTGTCTGTCGTACACACCATTCAGGAAAATCACTTAGCTGCTTTGTTGGGTTGTTAAATGGCCCTGAAAATATTTTAGTAACCGGATAGTCTCTATATGACTCATGCACTATAATCCAAGTCTTCTGAAGTCATTTAATTGCTTGTGTAACTGTTCAGTGATGATTTACTCGTTCTGCTGTAGTTCTCAAGCGAGTGTGACACAATTCATGTTCAAAGATTGGGGTCAGTACGTAAAAAAACCCACAGTAAAGATGTTTAGGACTGTAATATATATATATATATATATATATATATATATAAAAATAAAGCCAAAATAAAGCAATAAAAATATTTTGTATACAAAAACTGTTTTCAACAGTGACAATAAGAACAGTTTTTGATTAATGATCAATAATAATTCAGTAAAATCAATAATTGAGCAGGAAATCAGCATGTTACAATAATTTCTGAAGGATCATGTGACACCAAAACTGGAGTAATGGGAATAAATTACATTTTACAATATAGTACTTTTTTTAAAATGTAATAACATTACACAATTACTATGTTACTATATTTTTGATAGTGTAAATGCTGCCTTGGTAAACATAGGGGGTAAACAAAAACTTCTTGACGTCCAAAAAATAATAATAATAATCTGCGACCTAAACCACGAAGCCAGTCTTGAGTCTCTCATTTGTAGCAACAGCCAAAAAATACATATATGGATCAAAATTATAGATTTTTTTAATGCCAAAAATCATTAAAGATAAAGCTCCATAAAGATATTTTGTAAATTTCCTACTATAAATATATATAAAAACTTAATTTTTGATTAGTAATATGCATTGATTAAGAATGTTTTTTTTTTTTTTTTTTTTGCACCCTCAGTTCTATCCTCATAAACCATACATGGAATGGAAAGCATATTTATATTTTGAGAAATTTACCCGTATGACTAGTTTTGTGGTTCAGGCTCACATTTGTCCTTCACCATCTCAACCATTCTCTGTTTGTGGGAAAACAACAGCATATACATTTAAAATAAAAGTACACTTTGATATTTTTTGGACAAACTATTCCTTTAGTAAATGTGTTCAAGTCACCTTTATTTATATAACGCTTTAAACAAAATACATTGCGTCAAAAAGCAACTGAACAACATTCATCAGGAAAACAGTGTGTCAATAATGCAAAATGATAGTTAAAGGCAGTTCATCATTGAATTCAGTGATGTCATCTCTGTTCAGTTTAAATACTGTCTGTGCATTTATTTGCAATCAAGTCAACGATATCACTGTAGATGAAGTGACCCCAACTAAGCAAGCCAGTAAAAATTTCACTTTACAAACTATCAAAAGTAAAAATATGGACAGCAGCACTAACGTCAAAGCTGTATTTCAATATAAATAATCTAAAATGTCATGCAGGGACCTTTCTTTGAACTGCTTTATTTCCGTGAAGAGTCTGAGCAAACCAAAGAATGGCTAAAGAAAGCTGATGATTCACTAAAATGAATCAAGTTTTCCAGTACTTCTCAAAAGACAGAGAACGAACACATTTGATTACAGCTGAGTGAGTCTGTGTGTTAAAGATCGGTGTACACGCTACACCGATCTTTTAGGAAATGGTATCCTGTACGTGGAAAAGCGACACTGTTTTTAAAACTGCTGAGCTATTGTTGTGCTGAGTCTCACTGCTTTCAGTTAGTCTCAACTCCACGTTGCTCGGATGCAGCCAAGACATTTTTACCCTTTCAGAGAAAAAATAAAAAAAGTTTATACAAGTTATGGATCAATTTGGCTTTGATTTTAATTGTATCTTGTATTTCGTCAGACAGAGAGGCAGTGATTTCAACAGCAGGCTGAACGTGACGGGCGGCTGGACACTTACAGTCTCACAGGGGTGGACGAGAAAGAGGAAGGAGACCCTTTTAAACTCAGGACTGATCGTCCTCATGGATACTGATATGCAGGACTTTTAAAAGAGCCTTAAAATGTGTCCGATCATCTGCAGGAACCACTTTTGTGTTCAAGAGACAGTTCCATTACAGATGCTGTCAGTGACTCATGTTTAGAGACTGTGTGTGTGTGTGTGTGTGTGTGTGTGTGTGTGTGTGTGTGTGTGTGTGTGTGTGTGTGTGTGTGTGTGTGTGTGTGTGTGAGAGAGAGAGAGCGTGTGTGTGCGTGTGGGCATGTTTTTGTGACACATCGGGACACAACTCTGTATAATGACATGGGTATGACACAGGTATTACAAGGAGAGGGTGACTTATGAGGACATAACCCATGTCCCCATTTTTCAAAACACTTATAAATCATACAGAATGAGTTTTTTTGAGAAAGTAAAAATGCACAAAGTTTCCTGTGAGGGTTGGGGGTAGGGGTAGGGTTGGTGAAGGGCGATAGAATATACAGTTGCTACTTTTCACAAAAACAAACATTTGTGTGTGTGTGTGTGTGTGTGAGAGAGAGAGAGTGTGCGTGAGTGTGTGTGTGTGTGTGTGTGTGTGTGCGTGCGTGTGTGTGTGTGTGTGTGTGTGTGAGAGAGAGAGAGAGAAAGAGAGAGAGAGAGTGTTTTATTTTATTTATTTATTTATTTGTTCGGGACAATGCACATTAATGAACAATCTAACATTTCTGTACAGACTGTAAATGAGCCAGGTTATAGCATAAATGCTAATTTTCACCTGTAGTCCCAAGGCAGGAAAACAACATACAAATAATACAACGTAAAAGAACAGACAATATACAGTGTGTGTGTGTGTGTGTGAGAGAGAGAGAGAGTGTGTGTGTGTGTGTGTCTGTGTGTGTGTGTGTGTGTGTGTGTGTGAGAGAGAGAGAGAGAGTGTGTGTGTGTGTGTGTGTCTGTGTGTGTGTGTGTGTGTGTGTGAGAGAGAGAGAGAGTGTGTGTGTGTGTGTGTTTCAGACGTCCCTTTTTCCACAACATCTCTCAGTTCAGTCTAAACAGGACCTTGTGTTTTGTGAAGAACCATAAAATATTTTTATCAACATCTGCTCTGTCCTGTTCTGATTTACACACACAAATTAATTCTTATTCAGCATTGATTCACTTTTAGTGCTGATCATTTCTAAAATGCATTTGATTCTTTATAGTGGTTTAACAACAAAATCATGGTTTTACTGAGAGGCCGTGCATTAAAATCAAACATTTTACCTGCACTATACGGACAAACTTCTTAAAGGAATAGTATACCCTAAAATGACCATGAACTACCCATGAATTACTCACCCAAAATAAGCCTTCCTAGGTGTATATTATTTACTTCTTTCAGACAAATCCAATTGGAGTTATCTAAAAAAATGTCTTGGCTCTTCCAAGCTTTATAATGCCAGTGAATGGTGGTCGAGATTTTGAAGCAAAATGAAGTGCATCATACTCTACATGGCTCTAGAGCTTTAACAAAGGCATCCGGAAGGGAATCATTTTTGTAAGAGTAATTTCCATATTTAAAACTTCGTAAACCTTCAAAAATCTTCATAAACCTATAAAACTATTGTTGTATTCGTCTGAAAGGAGAAAGTCATATACACCTAGGATGGCTTGAGGGTAACTAAATCATGGGGTAATTTTCGTTTTGGTTGAACTATCTGTTAACTGTTGAATTCAGAGGATTCAATCATATGAATTGCCACAGATGAATAAAATCAATGCAGTCTGTATTTACAAACTTATGTGCAAATTAGAGGGTCATTCTGAAGAGCTCAGTGAATTCAGACATGGTAGTGTAATTAGATGCCACCTTTGCAATTAGTTCGTGAAATTTCACTCCTGCACCTCAACTGTATGAGGATAATAGAAGAGCCTAAGAACAGCAGCAACTCGAAGCAGAAGACCATGTAATGTCCCCAGCGCTCTGCTGATTCCAGAGCTGGAGAGATCCAAACATCCACTGGCATAATATTCACATATAAACTGTGTGGCAGGAGCTTCATTGAATGGGTTTCAATGGTCAAGTGGCTGCATGCAACCCTCACATCAACCAAGAGTAAAAGCCAAGTAAAGCATGCACCAGCACTGGACTCTGTGTAGTGACTGGGAGAACAATAACGTCACCTGTCTGCACTGTGCCACATGTAAAGTTTGGACAGTGGTACAATGGGGCTGAACTGAACTCAAATTAAGATATTTTGGATGAAATCCAAGAGCTTTCTGGCATTGCACCAACAGAACTACCACGTTGAAGGTCTAGAAAGGTAATAAGGATATTGTTAAAATGTGACATCAGGGGTTCAACCATAACGTTATGAAGGTACTATTATTATTATTTATTAATTAATATTTTGTTTGTGAAAAATATATTTTTGAAAAAGGCAACCTCTAAGATTTACAAGGTGTCATCTGCAATATAAAATCATATATATGCATATATATATACAAAAAAAAAATCTGCTAACTAATGTGATTTTAGAGATCATTCTAATATTGCACATTAGGACAGATGCTACTTTGGATGCTGACATAGACCAAAGGCACACAGCATCACAGATTTATAATCTATCCAAACAGAAACACTTCATCCTCTGATGTTTCCATTATCTTGATTTTAAATAACCTCAATCTAGCACCATCGGTGAACTTTAATTGAGACGACTGAAAGTTAGATATCCACCACATTATATATACTTTAAAACAGCATCTGCTTAAATGGAAAATGAAGCTATCAGCTGCTAATATCTGACTACTGAGAAAAATTTTGAGAAGTGAAAGCACAAAATTGCCCATCTGATGTTAGATTTGAGGGTAGTCACTTCCTCCTGCCAAGTGTCAAATTTCCGTCTAATAAACTAACTTCTAATAAACCTTGATATCAGATCACACACACACACACACATGTACATATAGGGGTATTTGATGGTCATTTTAGATTACCTTTCGGATGTATTTAATTATAAAGCACTTTGTAAGATATAATAACATTTATTACTGTAACAACTTATTTAATATTTTCTCTAAACCTTCTTTAAGACAAGCACCTGTAATTCTGGCCAAATTAAAGATATGTTTGCAGTTATTTTTATTTATATTCTTTTTTTATATTACAGTATATAAATGTACATTTTCTGTAATTTGATGTACTAAAATAACTAAAGCCAAAATTACAAAAACAATAACAATGAAAAAAATACATCATAAAATTACTACAACTTTAAAACATTTAAGTGAAAAAATAAATAGTATTTCAATGGTATGGAAATATCCTTGTTTCAGATCTCATCAGTTCCTTAAAAATGGACCGCATGAGGTTTTAGTTGGGTTTGGGTCTTTATTCCTGCAAAGCAATATAAGAAGAGGTTTAGAAATGCACTGTTTCTACTTTCCCTTTGGAAAATGCTTCAGCATGTCTGTTTTAAGAGCAGGATGACATCATCAGTGCACAAACCACATGCTTACAGTAGCCAAAACATTCACATCCACAAATGTGCTGACAGAGTTTGTTTTAATTACCTTATTTTAGCAATCAGGTACATGAAATCAGACTATATTCATTCTGAAAATATCACAACTAAAGGAAATAATTTGCCATAACACACAGCTTTTGAGTGTCCAACAAGTTTTCTGGTCCCACTTTATATTAGGTGGCCTTAACTACTATGCACTTACATAAAAAAATAAGCACAATGTACTTACTGTGTTCATATTGTATTGTAAAACACTTTTGCTGCTATTGAGGTAGGATAGAACACTCATTCTCTACTATAGGAGAGGAAGAAATGTATAAACTTGTTAAATCATCTAAACCAACAACATGTATGTTAGACCCTATACCATCTAAGCTCTTAAAAGAGGTGCTTCCAGAAGTCATAGGTCCTCTTCTGACTATTATTAATTCCTCACTGTCATTAGGATATGTCCCCAAAACCTTCAAACTGGCTGTTATTAAGCCTCTCATAAAAAAGCCACAACTTGACCCCAGAGAACTTGTTAATTATAGACCAATCTCGAATCTCCCTTTTCTGTCCAAGATACTAGAAAAGGTGGTATCCTCACAATTATATTCCTTCTTAGAGAATAATGGTATATGTGAGGATTTCCAGACAGGATTTAGACCGTATCATAGTACTGAGACTGCTCTTCTTAGAGTTACAAATGATCTGCTCTTATCATCTGATCGTGGGTGTATCTCTCTATTGGTTTTATTGGATCTTAGTGCTGCGTTTGACACAATTGACCACAACATTCTTTTGCATAGACTTGAATTCTTTGTTGGCATCAGTGGAAGTGCATTAGCATGGTTTAAATCGTACTTGTATGACCGCCATCAGTTCGTAGCAGTGAATGAAGATGTATCATATTGATCACAAGTGCAGTATGGAGTACCTCAAGGCTCAGTACTAGGGCCGCTACTCTTCACGCTTTATATGTTACCCTTGGGAGATATCATCAGGAAACATGGTGTTAGCTTTCACTGTTATGCTGATGATACGCAGCTCTATATTTCCTCGCAGCCCGGTGAAACACACCAATTTGAAAATCTAATGGAATGCATAGTCGATATAAAAAATTGGATGACGAGTAATTTCTTACTGCTAAATTCAGAAAAAACAGAGGTGTTAATCATAGGGCCTAAAAACTCTGCTTGTAATAACCTAGAACACTGTCTAAGACTTGATGGTTGCTCTGTCAATTCTTCGTCATCAGTTAGGAACCTAGGTGTGCTACTTGATCGCAATCTTTCCTTAGAAAGCCACGTTTCTAGCATTTGTAAAACTGCATTTTTCCATCTCAAAAATATATCTAAATTACGGCCTATGCTCTCAATGTCAAATGCAGAAATGTTAATCCATGCATTTATGACTTCAAGGTTAGACTATTGTAATGCTTTATTGGGTGGTTGTTCTGCACGCATGGTAAACAAACTACAGCTAGTCCAAAATGCAGCAGCAAGAGTTCTTACTAGAACCAGGAAGTATGACCATATTAGCCCGGTCCTGTCCACACTGCACTGGCTCCCTATCAAACATCGTATAGATTTTAAAATATTGCTTATTACTTATAAAGCCCTGAATGGTTTAGCACCTCAGTATTTGAATGAGCTCCTTGTACATTATACTCCTCTATGTCTGCTACATTCTCAAAACTCAGGCAATTTGATAATACCTAGAATATCAAAATCAACTGCGGGTGGCAGATCCTTTTCCTATTTGGCGCCTAAACTCTGGAATAACCTACCTAACATTGTTCGGGAGGCAGACACACTCTTGCAGTTTAAATCTAGATTAAAGACCCATCTCTTTAACCTGGCATACACATAACATACTAATATGCTTTTAATATCCAAATCCGTTAAAGGGTTTTTTAGGCTGCATTAATTAGGTAAACTGGAACCGGAAACACTTCACATAACACCGTACTTTCTACATCATTAGAAGAATGGCATCTACGCTAATATTTGTCTGTTTCTCTCTTGTTCCGAGGTCACCGTGGCCACGAGATCCAGTCTGTGTCCAGATCAGAGGGTCACTGCAGTCACCCGGATCCAGTACGTATCCAGACCAGATGCTGGATCAGCACCTAGAAAGGACCTCTACTGCCCTGAAAGACAGCGGAGACCAGGACAACTAGAGCCCAGATACAGATCCCCTGTAAAGACCTTGTCTCAGAGGAGCACCAGGACAAGACCACAGGAAACAGATGATTCTTCTGCACAATCTGACTTTGCTGCAGCCTGGAATTGAACTACTGGTTTTCGTCTGGTCAGAGGAGAACTGACCCCCCAACTGAGCCTGGTTTCTCCCAAGGTTTTTTTCTCCATTCTGTCACCGATGGAGTTTTGGTTCCTTGCCGCTGTCGCCTCTGGCTTGCTTAGTTGGGGTCACTTCATCTACAGCGATATCATTGACTTGATTGCAAATAAAAACAGACACTATTTTCAACTGAACAGAGATGACATCACTGAATTCAATGATGAACTGCCTTTAACTATCATTTTGCATTATTGAGACACTGTTTTCCAAATGAATGTTGTTCAGTGCTTTGACGCAATGTATTTTGTTTAAAGCACTATATAAATAAAGGTGATTGATTGATAGGGGTAAGGTTAGGGAGAGGGTTGGAGGTATGGGTAAGTTTAAGGGTGGGTTAAGGTGTAAAGTATGGGTCAACAGTGTAATTATAAATGTAATTACAGAAATGAAATACAGATGTAATAACGTAGTTTTTTTTATATATATAAGTACAATGTAAAAACATGTATGTACACAATAAGTACATTGTACTACATTATTAATTTAAATGTAAGTACCTAGTAGTTAAGGCCACTTAATATAAAGTGGGTCCAATTTTCTTAAAAAAAAAAAAAAATTAAGTTTCTTTATAAAAACTATTTAAATAATCAAATCAGAAGATTTAGTTGTGACATGTCAGCTAAAGTTAATAGTTGATCTCTATAGTTGCTGTGCAGTTACCGTTAGTTGGTGCTGGGCACCCGTTACATTGACTTTCAACAAGTGCTGAGCACAAATATGGTCTTAAATGTTGTAATTCTGACGTATTTCTCATTTATTGTCAGAGATACAGCAGCTGGAGCTCTACTATGAGTAGATGCTTTTACAGTAATTGCAACTGATATGTCAAGTGATCGAAGAACATAAAAGGCAACAGGCTATTAGGCGATCTGGGAATCAATAGATTTTTATTATCTGTAAGCAACTATAAGGAGCTAATGCAATGACAAAATGATTTTCCTGTTCTATAAAAGCTTTTCCCTCATGCAAAAGATATACACAGTTGGACATTTGAAAATGTACCACTATCGTTGTACTGATATTCGAAATATCAAACCAAGTAGAATTTGGAGAAACGTAGCATTTCATGACTTGCTCACCACTGAACCCTCTGCAGTGAATGAGTGCTGTCAGAATGAGAGTCCAAACAGCTGATGAAAACATCACAATAATCCACAAGATGTTTTCAACTTCATCTGTGCATATCTTTCTCCTTTTTCAGACGTGATGGCTTTTTCTATGGAGGAAGACTTTTTATTGATTATTGGTTTAAATAAATTATTGCAGAGGATATATTGGTGAGCAAGTGATGAAATGCTAAATTTAGCCAAGTCTGTAAATATTATTATTATTGTTTATTTATTTATTTTTACTTTTTCATTATGCCATATGGAGTGAAAAGTTAAATGGTTGAAAAAAAAGAAAAAGAAAAAGAAAAAAATCCATTTGCTGTTGATGATTCTTGATGATGCTGATTCTTACATATTTTTCTCATCATGATAATCTTTATAACTGAACAGAACTTTCATGGATTTTAAAGCCTAAATACAACTGGCAATAATAAAAGCTAAATGTAGACTTCAAACAAGCTACACCATGGTCACATGACTCCAACATCACCACCATTAATCTTTGGTCAGTTGTTCCTTTAAAAACACTGTTACTGTACCTTCGTGTTGAAAAAATTGCATATGCTTTTTTTAAGCATTACAGCAGATTTGAGATGGTTTAATCTGGTCCTGCTGTCTTAAAAAAAAAGTTTATTTTCTAGACTCAGGGCTGCAGAGAGGAAGTGGCGCAAATCCAAAACCTCTACTGACCTAAGTTCATATCAGTCACTCCTCTCTTCCTTCTATGCAAATGTTTCCACTGTTAAAATGACATGTTACCACAACAAAATTAACAATTGTTCGGACTTTTCAAAACCTTCTCTTCATATTGTGACGTGGAGAAGAATCACTTGACAAGTTTTGGCTTCGTGAACAACAAACGGCCCCGGAGGGTGGATTTTATTTACAGTAATAATAGGTGCAGGATGGCAAGCCGGTGCGTGGAGGCTGGTGCACTCTTCAGTGCTCAATCCAAGTGAAAGTGGGTGTCCAAACGTGCTCCAAAGTGGGTGGGCTGTCAGTCACTCGCTGCTTTCTGGAGAGAAATGAGAGAAAGGGTTAGTCCAGCGTCCATTCGGCTCGAGACCAGTGTCTTCTTTGTCTGCTCAGCATGTGCTGTTTAAGAGCCGTATTCTGATGCGATGCAGCTGTGACCGATCAGCCGGCAGAGAGGACGTGCAGGTGTATGCTGTTAGTTGCCAGGGCGAGGCTGATTCCTCCTAGGATGCTCATCACATCCCCCCCCCCCCTAAGCGTCGTTCTGGTCCTGCGAACAAATGAGGAAAGTAGGGGTGAAGTTAGGGGAGGGTGGGGAATGACCCCCGACAGACCTGCATAAGCTGTCCAGATTTGTGAGAGGCCATCTGCATTCGCGTGAGCAGCCCCGGCCCAATGGCGCACCTCAAAGTGGAAGTCCTGGAGCAAGAACCAGCGAGTCATCCTGGCATTGGTGTCTTTGGCGCAGGCCATCCACTGTAGGGGTGCATGGTCGGTTACCAGGGTGAACTTGCGTCCCAGAAAGTAGTACCCGAGCTCCAGGACTGCCAACTTGATGGCCAGGGCCTCCTTCTCCACGGCGGCGTAGTTCCTCTTGGCCAGGGACAGCTTCCAGCTGATGGAGATGACCGGATGCTCCTCGCCTTCCTGGATTTGGGATAGGATTGCTCCCAGTCCTGTGTTGGAGGCATCCGTCTGCAACAGGAAGGGGCAGCTGAAGCCCGGAGCGCGAAGGACAGGTGCGGACTCGAGTGCTGTATTGACCTCTTCCGCCGATGGTGTCCAGCATACTTTCTCCGGCTGACCCTTCCTGGTCAGGTCTGTCGAGGGGGCGGCTAAAGAGGAGAAGTTGGGGATAAAACATTGGTAATAACCCATCAACCCCAAGCCTCAGAGAGGGCTGGGTGGCATTTTCCGGGGTTGGCGGTGAGTCCAGCCCGCCGGAGCTCCGAGAGCACACTCCGCAAAAGATCCAGATGTTCTTCCCATGTCTCGGAGTAGGGAACACGACGTCATCCAGGTAGGCGGCCGCGTACTCCTGGTTGGGCCACAGGAGGATGTCCATCATTCGCTGGAACGTCACGGGGGCCCCGTGTAGGCCGAAGGGAAGGGTCCAGTACTGCCAATGGCCACTGGGGGTTGAGAAGGCAGTCTTCAGCTTGGCAGCCTCGGAGAGCGGTACCTGCCAATAGCCCTTGGTGAGGTCCAGGGTACTGATGTACCAGGCCCTTCCTAGGCAGTCCAGCAGTTTGTTGACCTGAGGCATGGGGTACCCATCGAACTCAGGGACTTCGTTCAGGTGGCGGAAGTCATTACAAAAGTGGAGGGTGCCATTCAGCTTTGGGACCATCACAATGGGGCTGGACCACAGACTCCGGGATGGCTCTATTACCCCCAACTTCAGCCTTAGTTGGAACTCTTCCTCAATAGCCTGCCGACGAGCTTCCGGGACATGGTAGCGTCGTTGCCTGACGACGACTCCTGGGGGTGTCCTAATGTCATGCTGTAAGATGTTGGTCTGCCTGGACTGGGAGGAGAACACATCCTGGAACTGACTGACCAGATGCTGCAGCTCCATCTTCTGGGCAGCCGAGAGATGAGGGATGACATCCACAACCACGGGTTCGGTGAAGCTCAGGGCAGCTACTTGGTCCCGGGTCCCCACCCACTTTTTCAGGAGGTTGGTGCGATAGAGTTGCTCCATCTGCCGCCATCCAAGCTGTCTCAGCCGGTATGTGACTTGTCCAATCCTCTCCACCACCGAGTAGGGCCCTTTCCAGGAGGCCAGGAACTTGCAGGCGGATCTGGGGACCAGGACCATAACGCGGTCTCCGGGTTGGAACTCACGTGGCTGGGCTGCCCGGTCGTAGTGACATTGCTGTGCTTGCTGGGCCCTGGTGAGGTGTTCCCGGACTAACGGCATCACTCGGTCGATCCGTTCCCTCATTTGGTGGACATGCTCTATGATGGTGCGATGAGAGGCAGGCTGCTGCTCCCACGCTTCCTGGGCCACGTCCAAGAGCCCCCGTGGTTGACGGCAAACAGGAGCTCGAAGGGGGTGAAGCCAGTTGAGGCCTGAGGAACTTCGCGGATCCCAAAGAGCATGTAGGGGATCATGAGGTCCCAATCCCGCTTGTCCTCCACTGCCACGCGTCTGAGCATTTGCTTGAGGGTTTGGTTAAATCTCTCCATGAGCCCATCCGTCTGAGGGTGATAGACTGTGGTCCTCAACTGCTTCACCCGCAGCAGCCTGCAGAGGTCCGCCATTAGCCGGGACATGAACGGGGTTCCCTGGTCAGTCAGGATCTCTTAGGGGAGGCCGACTCGGCTGGCCAGCAGAAAAAGCTCCTGGGCGATGGACTTCGCGGTGGCCTTCCGCAGTGAGACTGCTTCTGGGTACTGGGTGGCGTAGTCGACGATGACCAGGATGTGCTCATGCCCACAGGCAGACTTTGGCAACGGCCCCACTATGTCCATTCCAATCCGCATGAAGGGCACCTCGATGATAGGCAGCGGGATGAGCGGGCTCGGGGGACGGGTCCTGTGCGACGTGGCCTGACAGGTTGGGCAGGCTTGGCAGATCCGCTTTACTTTACAGGTCCGGCCAGTGGAAGCGGTCACGGATGTTTTGGGTGGTGTTGGCTGCCACCAGGTGACCTGCCATGGGGTGCGGCGAGGTGTTCTACAATATGCTGCTGGCGGATGCTCACTTCCGCGAGGTGCTGTAGAACCTCTTCCATCGTGGGGGCAAGCGTTCCTCTTTCCACGGTGCTGGGGCGTGCAAACATGGAAGAGAGAGAAAAAAAGGAAGAATTAAGGGCTGGGGCGGTGAACTTGCCTGTGATTCTTCACTGATCCGCCCGCATTCTCCACCACTGTGACGTGGTGAAGAATCACTCGACAAGTTTTGGCTTCGTGAACAACAAAAGGCCCCGGAGGGTGGATTTTATTTACAATAATAATAGGTGCAGGATGGCAAGCCGGTGCGTGGAGGCTGGTACTCACGGTGCTCTTCAGTGCTCAATCCAAGTGAAAGTGGGTGTCCAAACGTGCTCCAAAGTGGGTGGGCTGTCGGTCACTCGCTGCTTTCTGGAGAGAAAGGGTTAGTCCAGCATCCGTTCGGCTTGAGACCAGTGTCTTCTTTGTCTGCTCAGCATGTGCTGCTTAAGAGCCATGTTCTGATGCGATGCAGCTGTGACCGATCAGCCGGCGGAGAGGACGTGGGGTTGCCAGGGCGGAGAGGACGTTGGTTGCCAGGGCGACGTTGATTCCTCCTAGGACGCTCGTCACAATATGTGCTTTTTTCTCAAGTTTTTTCATATTGCTCATCCCTTCCTATGAAAATGCTTGCTACAGAAGCGAAACCAAAGAAATCAATTCTGATCCAAATTTTTTATAACGGACAAAAGATTTAAAGGCAGTGTGTAAATGTGACTGACACAATGTGATGTTGTATTTATTTTTTAACAAGCAAAAATTTCAAACGACCATTTTGGACTCTGTGTGCAAAGACCTTTACAGCTGACAACTTTGCTATATACTTCATAAATGAAACAAGAACAATCCCTCACGGCAGCAATCTAAAGTCCACTTGATCCCAACCTCACTCACCATTTCTTCTTCAGTTATGCCTGCACTCAGACAAATGATCAACTCCTCTCTTCCGACTGGTGCATTTACTACATCATTTGAGCAGGCTCGGGTAACTCCTCTCCTTTAGAAACTCAGGGACTTCGTTCAGGTGGCGGAAGTCATTACAAAAGTGGAGGGTGCCATTCAGCTTTGGGACCATCACAATGGGGCTGGACCACAGACTCCGGGATGGCTCTATTACCCCCAACTTCAGCCTTAGTTGGAACTCTTCCTCAATAGCCTGCCGACGAGCTTCCGGGACATGGTAGCGTCGTTGCCTGACGACGACTCCTGGGGGTGTCCTAATGTCATGCTGTAAGATGTTGGTCTGCCTGGACTGGGAGGAGAACACATCCTGGAACTGACTGACCAGATGCTGCAGCTCCATCTTCTGGGCAGCCGAGAGATGAGGGATGACATCCACAACCACGGGTTCGGTGAAGCTCAGGGCAGCTACTTGGTCCCGGGTCCCCACCCACTTTTTCAGGAGGTTGGTGCGATAGAGTTGCTCCATCTGCCGCCATCCAAGCTGTCTCAGCCGGTATGTGACTTGTCCAATCCTCTCCACCACCGAGTAGGGCCCTTTCCAGGAGGCCAGGAACTTGCAGGCGGATCTGGGGACCAGGACCATAACGCGGTCTCCGGGTTGGAACTCACGTGGCTGGGCTGCCCGGTCGTAGTGACATTGCTGCGCTTGCTGGGCCCTGGTGAGGTGTTCCCGGACTAACGGCATCACTCGGTCGATCCGTTCCCTCATTTGGTGGACATGCTCTATGATGGTGCGATGAGAGGCAGGCTGCTGCTCCCACGCTTCCTGGGCCACGTCCAAGAGCCCCCGTGGTTGACGGCAAACAGGAGCTCGAAGGGGGTGAAGCCAGTTGAGGCCTGAGGAACTTCGCGGATCCCAAAGAGCATGTAGGGGATCATGAGGTCCCAATCCCGCTTGTCCTCCACTGCCACGCGTCTGAGCATTTGCTTGAGGGTTTGGTTAAATCTCTCCATGAGCCCATCCGTCTGAGGGTGATAGACTGTGGTCCTCAACTGCTTCACCCGCAGCAGCCTGCAGAGGTCCGCCATTAGCCGGGACATGAACGGGGTTCCCTGGTCAGTCAGGATCTCTTAGGGGAGGCCGACTCGGCTGGCCAGCAGAAAAAGCTCCTGGGCGATGGACTTCGCGGTGGCCTTCCGCAGGGAGACTGCTTCTGGGTACTGGGTGGCGTAGTCGACGATGACCAGGATGTGCTCATGCCCACAGGCAGACTTTGGCAACGGCCCCACTATGTCCATTCCAATCCGCATGAAGGGCACCTCGATGATAGGCAGCGGGATGAGCGGGCTCGGGGGACGGGTCCTGTGCGACGTGGCCTGACAGGTTGGGCAGGCTTGGCAGATCCGCTTTACTTTACAGGTCCGGCCAGTGGAAGCGGTCACGGATGTTTTGGGTGGTGTTGGCTGCCACCAGGTGACCTGCCATGGGGTGCGGCGAGGTGTTCTACAATATGCTGCTGGCGGATGCTCACTTCCGCGAGGTGCTGTAGAACCTCTTCCATCGTGGGGGCAAGCGTTCCTCTTTCCACGGTGCTGGGGCGTGCAAACATGGAAGAGAGAGAAAAAAAGGAAGAATTAAGGGCTGGGGCGGTGAACTTGCCTGTGATTCTTCACTGATCCGCCCGCATTCTCCACCACTGTGACGTGGTGAAGAATCACTCGACAAGTTTTGGCTTCGTGAACAACAAAAGGCCCCGGAGGGTGGATTTTATTTACAATAATAATAGGTGCAGGATGGCAAGCCGGTGCGTGGAGGCTGGTACTCACGGTGCTCTTCAGTGCTCAATCCAAGTGAAAGTGGGTGTCCAAACGTGCTCCAAAGTGGGTGGGCTGTCGGTCACTCGCTGCTTTCTGGAGAGAAAGGGTTAGTCCAGCATCCGTTCGGCTTGAGACCAGTGTCTTCTTTGTCTGCTCAGCATGTGCTGCTTAAGAGCCATGTTCTGATGCGATGCAGCTGTGACCGATCAGCCGGCGGAGAGGACGTGGGGTTGCCAGGGCGGAGAGGACGTTGGTTGCCAGGGCGACGTTGATTCCTCCTAGGACGCTCGTCACAATATGTGCTTTTTTCTCAAGTTTTTTCATATTGCTCATCCCTTCCTATGAAAATGCTTGCTACAGAAGCGAAACCAAAGAAATCAATTCTGATCCAAATTTTTTATAACGGACAAAAGATTTAAAGGCAGTGTGTAAATGTGACTGACACAATGTGATGTTGTATTTATTTTTTAACAAGCAAAAATTTCAAACGACCATTTTGGACTCTGTGTGCAAAGACCTTTACAGCTGACAACTTTGCTATATACTTCATAAATGAAACAAGAACAATCCCTCACGGCAGCAATCTAAAGTCCACTTGATCCCAACCTCACTCACCATTTCTTCTTCAGTTATGCCTGCACTCAGACAAATGATCAACTCCTCTCTTCCGACTGGTGCATTTACTACATCATTTGAGCAGGCTCGGGTAACTCCTCTCCTTTAGAAACCCTCTCTAAATCCAGCACTTTTAGAAAGTTACAGATGGGTATCCATTCTTCCATTCAAGGTGCAAAGACACCTGAGCGAGTTGTGTTCAACCAAATGTTTCTCACACAGAACAACCTCCTGGACAACAACCAAACTGGCTTCAATAGCAGCTAAGTGAGATTGCCCTGCTCTCGGTTAATGTAGCCCTGAGACTGGGAAGAGCAGTTTCCAAGTCCTCATTAGTCATCTTGCCAGATCTGTCTGCTTCTTTTGACCCAGTTAACCACTAGATCCTCCTTTCAATCCTAATGAAGACAGGCATCTCATTAACAGCACTCCAATGGTTCAAATCTTACCAATCAGGTAGTTCCCCTAGAGTGTCTTGGAGGGGTGAGTTTTATAAGTCACAACTTCTTGTACTGGGGCTCCTCGGGGCTCTGTTCTTGGAACACTTCTCTTCTCTTCTTCTATCATCATTAGGATCTGTCATTCAGAAACATGGCTTTTCTTGCTATGCAAATTACACTCAACTCTACTTCTCATTGTAACTAGATTGGACGCTGCCGCATCAAATTCAAGGTACTGGTGTTTACCTACAAGACAGCCACTGGCTCTGCACCAATATACCTAAACACACTAGTTCAGACTTAAGCGCGCTCCTGAAGCTTGCATTCTACAAGTGAATGATGCCTTTATAAACTATATGTGAGCTGATTATTTTACAAAAAAAATTGACCAGGGTAAGTTTCTTTTGTGTTTAGTGGATGATATGGAAGAACAGACAAGTTTCGGTTGGGTTTCACACAGCCAGACAAAAGAGGGTGTGCTTATTCAGAGTAATCCCCCCTCAGCGATCGGGGTCAAAAAGCCGCCCCTCTAAACGTCACTGTCTGAGCCCGGGACCGTCTGAGGGCCACACTGGGATTTACAGGCTCAGTGCTGGAGAGTCCAGAGGGAAGCTGGGAATTTCTAGGAAAAGGAGATGTATGTCTGTCCACTTTAACACACTTTTCATCTCATATTTGTTGTATAGGTAGTGTTCAGACATATCAAACGATTCAGAGAACACAAGCACTTATTAAAGTCAACATGAAATCAAAGCTCAACCTATTTACTGTGAAGGGTTCACATTGTCCATACTTGGTTTTATAGCACTTTCAAAGCATGCTTCTTCATGGAAACTTATATTATTCTGCTCAGCACCAAAAAAAGTGTATCTCATGTATTTAAATATATCTGTAATCGCATATGTAAAGAATTTTTTATTTATTACATTTAGTTTATTGTATTATATAAGTCAATTAAGGCATCACAAAAGATTATTTAAAACAGTGATTTAAAATGTACTTTAAACTGACTCCTAAATTTTTTCATTTGACTATTGAAAAGTGCACAAGCATGTTAAAAGAAACAGTAATGAAACTGTCATGAAAGGATACTTAAGTGGCCTTTTTTTTTAAATTGCTGTTACATTATCTCCAAGTACATTTTTTCGTTTAAATATACTACCTATTTGAAGTACACTACAAGTGCATACACTTCTTTTTCGGGAAGGCCATGAGTCCATCGCAGGCAACGCTGTGTCATTCTCTATTACTGTCCTCTCATGTGTGATAAAAAAGTGGTCTCGATCATGGTGAGCTTCTCTTCTTTGCACTCCGTCTGGCCTCGTTTATCCTCCTTTGATCTTGCTCTCATTTGCGCTTTCCTTCTGATCTCCCTCTTTTGTCTGCCTGGTTTTCTGCGGGTGGAACTGAAAAGAGAAATGTGCTGACTCGAGAAACTGAGAGATCTCACTGTACATTGGGTCTTGGCTCTCGTCCTGCCTGTCTGTCTAGAACGAAGGCATCTCACAGCCATCACAATTCTCAACAGCTCATAAATGATATTTATTGAGAACTTTGCTGCTAAAGTCGGAAATAATACTTTGCGGTCAGCGCTCACCTGCTAAAGCCATAGCCTAGAAAGATCAAAAGCAGGGGAATGTGTAATCTAATGCATTTAGTCTTGAACTTGGGCTTAAGTACGACCGCAGAAGATTGTGGTCACAAACCTCTTGAGACATGATGTAACAGAGAGAAAAGCCATGCAAATCCATCCACTTCTTTTGACTTAAACTTAAAAACACTGATTGTTAAAGTCATTACGCTTTTAACTCATTAAACAAGTTGCCAAAATAAAACAGGCTATACATCAAAAGTGGAATTATGTTAGAAAAGCCAAAGTAGTGGTTTATTTGTTAAATTATGCGCTTCTACTTCTTACAGTTTTTCTCAATTGCTAAAACACTAAAACCCATTGGCTGAACAAAGTTCTCAGTTGCCTGAACTTATTTAGCTAATTGTGCAGTCTGTTGTCAATACCTTAAACCATTTCACATGGTAAAACACAATTTGCAGATCTCACTTAGACTCTTCAGCAAAACGCTAAACACAATCTCATTCTCAAAACACATTCTGCACTCTAATGCACATGTCATCCATACTGGTAAACACAAGTGGCAACAATCAAATACAAATAGAGAACATGTGTCATTGATTGAACACAACCACTCAAAATTGATTTAACCTGTTTCAAATGATGTGACACAACCAATATAAGCCAGTTCAGAGAGCAAACAGGTTGTTGAAGGTGGGAAGGAGAAAGTCTGAAAATGGATAGAAGAAACAATGTGAGAGGACGAGTGCGTATGCGAGGTGGGCGACGAGGAGGAGGGCAAGAAAGAGGAGGAGGAGGAGGAGGAGGAGGAGGAGGAGGGCAAGGAAGAGGAAGAGGAAGAGGAGGAGGAGGGCGAGGAAGAGGAGGAGGAGGAGGAGGGCAAGAAAGAGGAAGAGGAAGAGGAGGAGGAGGGCGAGGAAGAGGAGGAGGGCAAGAAAGAGGAAGAGGAGGAGGAGGAGGAGAAGGAGAGGCCGAAGCATGATTGGACAGCGGGCCATTGTTGAAGTCCCTGGTCAACGAGGTCAACAAATCAACAAATAACAATAATTACACTATCACAGAGACCAAGCACAAGTTTATGAGATGCAGGGTACAGTACTGTAAAAATAGGGGTAGAAGGAGGAAGAACCAAAAAAAAAAACCTGCAAAGAGCAAAGCAGAGTAGTAATTTCTGATCAATTTTGAGCTACTATGATAGAACATGTTTTTGTTCATCAAAAGACAAATGACGGAATAATATGAACTTTGTTTTGAGATTAAAAATTTACTTCTCCCTGAGAACTATGTTTTGAACGATGTATTTTCTATTTGTTGGTGTATTGTTTACTGACTGCTTGATAGTGTATATCATTTTGATCACTTTGTTTATGATTTGAGAGCAGTGTTTGATTTTGAACACAGGTAAAACTGTTTTGAGGCGAAAGTTTCATTTTGCAAGAGGAGTCAGAGGTTTTGTAAATAGCGCTTGAAGATGAGGTTTTGTGTTCAATGTTTTCAGAAAATGGAGCAAGGTTTCAGAAATTGTGTTTTAGCAATTGAGAAAAACTGTAATTAAAAATGTAATTAAAAAGTATTTGTGCTGCTGCATAAAGCTCATTTTAGGGCAACTTATCAACAAACTCAAGTCAAATAACATCTTCCTTCACGTCCTGACAGGACTTTGAAATATTTTACAAAAACACTCCTCACATGCACATCCAATGGAAGTACCAAATACAGAGGGATAGAGAGAGAGAGAGAGAGAGAGAGAGAGACAGAGTGAGAGAGAGAGAGACAGAGAGAATGAGAGAGAGAGAGAGTGAGAGAGAGAGAGAGAGAGAGAGAATGAGAGAGAGACAGAGTGAGAGAGAGAGAGAGAATGAGAGAGAGAGAGAATGAGAGAGAGAGATCTGTGATGAGGATGTGTGATGTCGTCAGCAGAGGTCTGAAAAAACCAGTGAGAAGCGGTTTGTGTCTAGGTTTACTCTTACTGTATGTAAACCTTGACTCCTTTCTTCAATCTTTAAAAAATATATATTTAAAAAAATATCCTGTTTCAAAAATAATGCTGTTCTTTAGAACTTTCTAATCATCAAAATGTATCATGGTTTCCACAAAAATATTCAGCAGCACAAATTTTTTCAACATTGATAATAATCAAAAATGTTTCTTTCATCATATTAGACTGATTTCTGAAGATCGTGTGACACTGAAGACTGGAGGAATGATGCTTCTGAGCCTTCCCGAGCATTAGACACTTCTTTGAAAAAAATATCTGACAAACTACAAACGTAGGTGGCGGTATTTGAGCCAGAAGATTTTCTTTTGTTTTCGAGGGAGGGTACAAACCAGTGGATTCATATCTCTAGATCTATCATTTCAGCTTTGAGTGAATAATGACTCACATCTGTCTGTAAAGCAATATCATTGGCTTACACCATACAGCCTGTTTGTACGCATCCATGAATGCCTATTACATAACCTTGTGATGTTGCTGCCAATAAAGTTTCCTCTTGAGAAAGTTTGATATTTCATAAGAAACGTTTTTGAAAACCGAATTGTGTGTTTGTTGTAACGTCTTCAGAGTAATTCCACACTCACAGACTCTCCCAAGCTGAAACTAACACACAGCTACCCTTTTGGTTTTATGCGTTCAGTTAAACTTGTGGCCTGTGGATGTATTTAGTTATTATAAATGATACAAGTAGACTTGTTTACTTATATACTATAAATCAGATTTTCATATTGGGAAATTTCACAAAACTTACTTCAGATTAATTAATTTTAATTAGTGCTGTCATACGTTTAATCACATCCAAAATAAAAGTTTTAGATTACATTATATATGTGTGTGTACTGTGTATATTTGTTATGTATAAAGAAATGCACACACATGCATGTATAGAAAAATATGTTACACTTATATATTAAATATTATTATATATGATATCATTTATATGAATATAAATATATATTTTATGTAAATATGTGTGTTTGTTTTTATATATGCAGTACATAATAAATACACACATTAAACCATGTAAACAAAATCTTTTATTTTGGATGCGACTGCTTCCAGTCATTTTGATTTCCTTTTTCCCAAAAAAATGCTTGTTAAAGGGATAGTTCACCAAAAAATGTAAATTCTGTCATTAACTTCTCACCCTAATGTCGTTTCAAACCTATAAGACCTTTATTCATATTCAGAACACGATATGTTAGATATTTTAATGAGATCCTACAGCTTTCTGACCCTCCATAGGGTCAACTACCATGTTCAAGGCCCAGAAAGATAAGGACATGGTCAAAATAGTCCATGTGACATCAGTCTTTTGAGTTTGGGACAACACAAGGGAGAGTATTCAATGACACAATCTTCAGGTTGGGGTGAACTATCCCTTTAATGTACTAAAACTTACTGACTTACTGGCTCATTTTTGTCTCATTATTTGTCCCACCTTGTTACATTCGTGACGGTCACATAGAAAAACTGTATCTCTGGCCTGCCAAAAATTGGATATACTTTCTTAATTATACTATATTATTACAAAATAATGGATTCAATATTTTAATTAACTCAGAACAATGAGGCCTATGACTAATCAGTTCCAAAAAGAAATACAAAACCTGTAATAACTGAAAAACACAACAACGTAACAAACAGGGAACACACATACTGGTAAAAATAAATAAATAAATGTAAAACCTGAATGCACTGTAAGTCGCTTCGAATAAAAGCGTCTGCTAAATGCATAAATTTAAATGTAACTAAAGGTTGATTCTTAAATGTGGTGGTAATATATTATAATAAGAGAGTTACAAGCTTTTTTCCATTTTTGACAGGGAATACTACAATAGGTACAGGACTTTAAGCTCAGCATAAACATTAATGTGTGTTTTCATCAAAATGATCTGACTCTTAAACACTGTCTTACACCATTGCCTTTTTATAGCTTAGACTTTGTGACTTTTACCTACCTGGAAACACGGTCATCCGTGAGTTCCTCCAGCAATGCAGAGGTCATGTTGCAGTTTCCAGGGAATGCACTTCATAAAGTGTAAAGATTAAATATACTATAAGTCATTTTGGAAAAAGTGTGTCTGCCATATGAATCATGTAAACGTTTTTTTATGTTTAAACAAGCGAGCATGCCCTAAAAGCAGTCATAACAGGATCAAGAACAAGTTTAATCCAGACTCTGCTGGCTCAAAGAGGAGAGAATCTCTTTACGTTTACACACCTTGTGTGAGGATTAAACTGTGTCATGACCTTTGACATTACATCTATACTGGCCCTTGTGTCAAAAATACACTAGGATGTAAGATAAGAAAATTACTAATATATTTTCAGTTAGGTTTGCATATGCATATGAACTATCCATTTAACGTTATATAGTGAGACGTATTTTTCTACGTATACAAAATGTAAAAATAAAAGAGACACAAACAAGGCATTTAAGATTTATGTATTTGAATCACAAATACAATTTCAATCTCTTTTTATTTTGCAAAAACCTAGTCATACGGGTAGATTCTTGTTTGTGTGTGAACGTGTCATTCACGGTGACACACATAATGTGTCTAAATGCTCTTAGGTCTGTATCCATCACAGATGCTGTCTTTGAAAACAGCCACCTGGTGAGTCCTGGTAAATAAAGCAGGCTTATCGATGACCGATCCTGACGGCTGTGACACAGAAACCTCCTTCCCCTAATCACTCACTCCACACACTCGGGGAAAGTCTGAAAAATTGTATTTTTAGGGGTACAACAGCTTGTCACTAGCTAAGTTTCCATCCAAAGTTGTGAATTAAATTTGTGCAGAAAATTGGAATATTGGATAAAACAGTTGCGTTTTCCATCACATGTGTTTCAGAGAAAATAATCTTCAGTTCCCAGGAAACTACCGCAAAGTATCAAAAAAGAAATATTAAAAAGTTGCTGCCATAAAGCTTGCTACATATTAAATCACCTGCACCTCAGAGCACATAGAAAAAAACACAAAACAAACATTGTCAAGTTATCTTGCACTCGGTACGTGATGTTTGGGAACGCACTCGTGTTTTCTGCAAGGTTTTTCATTTTTGCTTTTGCATTTCAGAAGCTAATTCAAGATTGTAGCATGTGGCTAAGTGGTTTCTAGCTAACCGTTTACTATGTATAACAGATATTTTACTAAAACATTGTCTGAAGATTGTTTTGTAATTGTGTTTGAGGACTTTTTATCCATGATTATAATGATAAGTAAAAGAAAAACTACCCAGATATTTACCCCTCATGTCCTCAGTGTTTATGTCACGTGTTTGGGTTTGATGAAATAAGGCACATCCTTCAAACTGCTTAGACTCAAAACTATCCGTGTTGCTAGAAATAAAGCTTTTGAGGTCATAAGACTGTGTGTACTGTACACAGAGCAAGGTAGAAAAGCCTGTGTGTCGTGTATGTCTTCTGTCGGAAACACCATTGCATAGATCTACACACAACTGTAAACACCATTTAACATTACTTACAATATTAATAACCTTAGTAAAAAGAGAGACATCACGAACTAGGCCAGTCCTTAGTTCCTTTCCTTGATCTATATTGATTTCTGAGGAAAACTGACAGATTAGGAATCATCTTGATAAGGGTGCAAAATAGTGCTACGTTAAAAAAGTATACGGAGCCTTAAAGGAAAGGGAAAAACTGATATTCTTACCTATTAAATATTATTGAGTTCATGAAAAAGTGATGTGGTTTGTGGTGTTTGAGGATATAAACAATGACCTCATGGTCTAGTTGACCTCTGAAGGAAAAATCTAAGTTCTGGAAAGCTCTGTCTGGATTCTGCAAGCCGATGGATTCAGCTCGGGGCTCATTTGCATCTGGGAAACGTATTCCCAACCACAGCAATGAAGTCGTCATGGATCACAGCGTTTCTCGAGTCAAGGCATAAGCCACAGCGAGTATGTGAGCGTACGAATGGAAATACAGAGGTTTAAAGGCTTTTCCAGTTGTGAATGACTCTTAGATGATTTTTGAAACACTTCGACCTTGTGCAGTTTTGTATGCATTCATGAGCCTGGTGTGTGATCTTCCATTAACTGATCAGAAGTGTGTGACAGTAATGCAGATGGGCTTGCTAGTGCACTTACAATGCAATTAACAAAAAATGAGTTGTATTTACTCTGTTAACTTCTATATGGTTTTACAAATCATTTCAAAACTATTTTAAAACTGTAGATTCAAGGAGCATATGAGACTCACATTCGCATATGTTAAGATAATCGCCAATGTTATGAGCCTTATTTGACTACAGTTCATGGTAATTGTGGTTATGTGGTAGCTAGTAAAGATAACTTAATTGGTGGCTGAAAGACTATACACTCAAAAAAATGACTCTTTGGCTGAACATGATTCTTTCATGGACAGTGGTTCCACATGTTTGTACCATGTTATTTGGACAAGAATAAATCAAGTTATAAGGACATGTCTACTTTTAGTTGAGTTTACTCAGTTTGCTTTAGTTCATCCTTCATGAAATATCTGAGTAGAGATAATATGTTTACATCAAGTAGAACCACTGTCCATGCAAGTTTAGAGTTATAAAAACATTAGCAAGTAAGATATAACTTTTCTTTACACATGATGTTAGTTGTTTGCAGTTTAAGGATGTTACTATGTGTACATCATGCACTAGCACTCTCATTAAAGTTGCTTTTTTCAAATTAAGTATTTTAGACTTTCTTTTAACCAGGTCCTCAACCCAACCACAAGCTCCACACTTCACCACAATGGTAACTCGCACCAAATACACCAATATAAATTATTTTAAAATGCCCACATAATAGAGCATTAGACATGAAAAAGTCTCCTTATTATCACTTTTTACTAAAAACTGCATAAAATAACACTTTATTTCAACATTTTCTCTCCCCATATCCAGTCCTGTGCAAAGCATGATGGGAAGCGTAAAACTTATTTTGAAGTACTTGATTGAAACATGTTCTTTCAAAATGAAAACTTTATGTTAAACCAGCGAGTGACAGTTTTAAGTCAGTTTAACATGACACAATCATGTTGAAATGAAAAATAGCCAAAATGGCATTAATTCAACATGAATTGTTCAGGTAAAGTGAACAAAACTGAAAATTCATTTTTTTGAGTGTAAAGACATGTAATGAACTATTCACTAAATTCAGAGTTTGCAGTTGTCTGATAGTCGGCTGTTAAGATAAAATGATCATGAACTGACTCTGTTATAATGTTAGAAAGTTGATATATCTCAGCTTCATCACAAATATACATGGGCCATCAATGAAGCACTTGTAATGCAGTCAAATGTTGTCAAAACTGGTTTATTTATTTATTTTTAAGAAGGAGGAAAAGTGTATTTGTTTCCGTCACCAGGTGCACGGGATATAGCCATAATTAGTCTGCTCCTGTGATTACGGGGAGTTTCAGGACTGATATATTTAGGTCTAGTGTCCACTCCTAATTCATCTGGCAGGATGACAACAAAGTGTGCACAGCAAAGATAAAAGACGGAAGTGGACATCTGTGGAAAAGGTGAGGAAACATCCAGTCTGACATCTTCAGCAAGGTCTTGCAGCATGTTGACTGAAAGCTGCTGTAGGGTAACTGGAACCAGATGGCCCAATTACAAGGAAGGAAATGTTACAGAAAAGCTCCTCCGGATGACCTCATACATATTGGCCCAAGTCCTTTTTGTTTTTTACCAAAATATTTAGTACTTTTTCAGTTTTGCATATAACACAGTGAATAACAATCATGCACAGCAAACATTTTTTCTCATTTTACCCTATTCTCATTTTAAAGACACCTAAATCAGTAAAGAGTGTGTCCCAAGTCTATGTAGGAGATCATGATGCTATACTCCCTCAGAGCTTGCTCTTGTAGCAGGTTTACAACATTAACATTGTGAGTCCTTAAGAAGGTTGTAAAAGGTCTCCAGACATCTCCAAAAAAAAAAACAATAAACAATACTTTTTCCATCGACACCATTTCTTTAATCCACTTTCCAATTCTTGGCTCAATTATATTTTTCCAGTTAAAAGAGCAATTATATGCGTAGCTTGTAAAATTCACATTTCTATGAATCTTGACCTCTGTGCTTCGTAAGAGAGGGGTGATAGGATTTATTGCCCAATTCTTATTCTAATTCTACTTTTTTTTTTTATAATGAACTGTGAATGTAACTCCCAAAATAGTAGCCAATAATATTAGATATGATATTAATTTTTATACTATAGGATCTTACAAATCCAAATATTTATTTACATTTGGAATTAGCTTTTATCTTTACAGTTTTCGTTTAAATGTCAGTATTTAAGGTTGTGTGCAGCCTTTTTAAATTACTTAAAATTGTGTGTGTGTGTGTGTGTGTGTGTGTGTGTGTATACAACTTTAACAACTTTACAACTTTGATGAATTTTTTTATCCACTTATAATGACTACTGTAGTCGATGTTCAGAAAACACATGGTTCCTCTATTGTACAGTTCTGTCACATTTAAATATGATACCAAAATGTGTGTGTTTATATATATTCAAACTCCTCGACCGATATTTAAATTTCTAATTAGAGATAACAGTTTAGCTGGTAGTTTATAGATGTCCCGGAAACCACAAGACATCTAATATTAATATATTGTACAATGGTTGAGCCCGTTGTTCATTATGGGCTCTGTTTCATTAACAGGTTTCTGGATAATAATAATTATTAATCTCATAGCAGCAGAGAGTGTCACTCTGGTTCAGTCAGACGCGTCACGCGAGAAGAAGCCGCTGGCAGGAACAAACCGGTTCCAGCTGGCGCGTCCTTAGAGACCGCCTCACTATATATAGAGCTGTGCCCCGCGCCGGGGCTTACTTCGCTCTGCGCCGGTAGAAGATCACCACAGCTGCTCGTGTGCGGGACGAAGCCGACGTTATTCATTTCCAGCACTCTGGTCTAATGGGAAAACTCTTTGTAAATGCGTTTTAAGGTGAGTTATACGATATTACTGAGCGAAACTGACGTTAAGTGTCTTAAAGTGCCCGGATGAACTTTTAGTATGTTACAGTCGAATCACAATCTAACCGGTCAGCCTCTAACGTTAGTTAATTCGCTGAGGTGTTTGTTGAATCTGTATAATATAGACGTGTTTTTTGCTCGTTCAGTCGTGTGTCATGACACCATGGCCTCGAGTCAACGTGGCCGCGCTGTCACACTCTCCTGTGCGTGTTTAACTTCGACTTTCATCAGATCTCTTTCTCGTTGGAGACCGATACTTTGACAAACGTGGAGTTGTTAATCTGTTTACTAGATTCTTTGGTTAATGCGACTTAGATTTCAAGATCAAGATCAATGAATGAAGTCTCACGCTGCATAGCCTCGCTAGCCTGAATGAGCGCATTCTATTGGCTGAGCCGAAAGCAGAAGCCGGCTGGATGTGAGCAGTGATTGGCTGACAGGAATGCCTGTTATAGTTGGTCCAAACGGGACTTTTCCTTATTGGGTAACTGGTGTAGTCGCGCGCTCTGCAGGGGAGGGACTAATTTCACCGGCTTTGCGAAATAGCTCTGCATCACAAGTGTGTGTGTGTGTGTGTGTGTGTGTGTGTGTGTGTGTGCGCGCGCGGGTACCAGATTAACTGGGAATCGATTTCCTAATTTTTGCACGACATGGACCGGTACGATAAACACTGTGTAATGAGTTTTACACCATCTGAGTTACCGACATAACATAGCTTGGACCGGTTTGTTGCCTGTACTTTATGGTTTGACCTAATGTTTGTAATCTTTGCAGAATTCTTGCCTGGGAGACGTGCACACTGGCCCTGGCCTTGAGGCTTATCTGAAAGGATTCAACTTCACTGGTGAACCTCCTTGGCTGTCCGACAGCTGTTAGCACATTCATTCCATCTCTCGCATTCATCTGGTGAGTCTTTCTGCCTTTGAGCGCATACAATAAAGAGGGATGGAAAACTCAAACCCCTTAAAGATCCGGGTACTTCTGTACGCGAGAGGAATAATTCTACAGACGTTTTTGTAGACATTCTGATTCTAAATATTTTTTTAGTATTTTTTTTTTATCAAAGTGATTTAAACTACAATTAAAACGACATCAGAAAATATCAAATTTAATTCCTTTAATAGTATCTCCATTATAGCGGTCAGTGAGCTGCCTCTGTAGTCTCTAAAGCTGTCATTAGTTCAAAGATAAGCTACTGGTTTACGTACACTGACAGATAGTCTTTCCTTGTTATCTCAGCGGTCACATTTTATAACGCCCCTATCTTTTTCTTCAACAGTTTCTTTTGCAATCAAATCTTGAACAAACACCATGACCTCTTTGACTGGATCAGACTTTGACTTCGCCTTCCTGGAGGAGGGATTCTGTGCACGTGATATCGTGGAGCAGAAGATCAACGAGTCATCACTATCTGTAAGTGAACGCGTTGTATTATACCTACGCGTCTGCTTAATTGTTGCTTTATGCATGTAAACTTAGATTTCTTTTATTGTAATATCATCTTTTCTCTAAATGGTTCTGCAAATGTGCCATCCACTGTTCTGATCCCATCTCTTATTCTTTTAGGATGACAAAGATGCCTTCTATGTGGCCGACCTGGGAGACGTCCTGAAGAAGCACCTGCGCTGGTTGCGTGTGTTGCCCCGTGTCACACCGTTCTACGCAGTGAAGTGCAATGACAGCAGGGCTGTGCTCATGACTCTGGCGTCTCTGGGAGCCGGGTTCGACTGTGCAAGCAAGGTATGTGAAAGCTCTTCTCAGTTCCCTAAATCACAAACGTGACTTCTCCATGTGTCTCAATGAGTGCATGACAGCAGCACCTAGCTGTAAGAATGTAGCATTGTTAATCCTGTATTAACCTGACTTCTAATCCTCGTCTCCTCCGTTAGACTGAGATCCAGATCATTCAGTCTGTGGGTGTGGAGCCGAGCAGGATCATCTATGCCAATCCCTGCAAGCAGGTGTCTCAGATCAAGTACGCCTCTGCTCACGGAGTGCAGATGATGACGTTTGACAGCGAAGTGGAGCTCATGAAGGTGGCACGAAGCCATGAGAACGCCAAGTGAGTAACTATTAGAAAACCAGGTCATATTTCACCACAGAATAATAGTATCAAGCAGTATGGGTGGCCGATGAGCAATATAAAGCAGATTATACTTGATATCAGACCATATAAAGTAGTAACGGTGAATAAAACAAGCAGAACAATTAATAACACTTATTAAAATAAACTTATTTGGAAATGTATTGTTTAAAAAAAAAAAATACTTTGTTGAATCTGTGAAATAAACACTTACTTTAGATAAACTTTCTGTAAAACTAATGGCATTAAAAATACCAAATATAAGCTTGTATATTGTTTGACCACTTAAAACAAAAGTGTATGTAGCCAAACAGAAAAATGTATTGGCTGACAATTATATATTTAAGTAAACAAACACAAAAAAAAAGATTGTGCTTTGCTACAAGACTTTCTTGACATGTAAACACGTTGTGTTTCTGCAGACTGGTTCTCCGTATCGCCACTGATGACTCCAAGGCCGTGTGCAGGTTAAGTGTGAAGTTTGGCGCCACGTTAAAGAGCAGTCGTCTGTTGCTGGAGCGGGCGAAGGAGCTCGGGCTGGACGTGATTGGAGTCAGTTTCCATGTGGGCAGCGGTTGCACTGATCCGGAGACGTACAGCCAGGCTATCTCTGATGCACGCTATGTTTTTGACATGGGGGTAAGTCATCTTGTACTATAAAAATTAAAACTACACTCATTTATACAATAGAATACATGCTTAGTCTGAAAATGATATCGTCCACCAGGCGGAGGTGGGATATAACATGACCCTGCTTGATATCGGTGGAGGCTTTCCGGGCTCAGATGACACCAAACTGAAATTTGAAGAGGTATTTATTCTTAAACACCATCTTAACTTCAAGTGACCAAACTAAAGATGTTTAGGTTACACAAGTTAACTTCTGGGTTTTTGTTTTGGCAGATCGCTGCTGTGATTAACCCTGCACTGGATAAGTATTTCCCTGTTGACTGCGGCGTGAGGATCATTGCTGAACCTGGCCGCTATTATGTAGCGTCTGCGTACACGCTGGCGGTCAACATCATCGCCAAAAAGGTCATCATGAAGGAGCAATCAGCCTCAGATGGTAAAGGCAAACATTCAAAACCACGTTCGTTTCTAATGTGCTCTCAGACTTTAAATTAGAGGACTATCTATATTCAGGATCCAAACGCTAATATTCAGTAACATTATCAATTTAACTGCAATGAATAAATGAATAAATGAAGCAATCTGTAGTGTGTAAAGCATTACATAAAGCGTTTAACTGAATTTCTTCTCCTTTTCAGAAGAGGAGGATGGGGCCAATGACCGAACCCTGATGTACTACGTGAACGATGGTGTTTATGGTTCCTTCAACTGTATTCTGTATGATCATGCGCACGTCCTGCCAACTCTGCACAAGGTACAGCGACGGGTCCATCAGCTTCCTGTTTGTTAGGCGTTTCTTCCCCGAGACTAACCTGTAACCCGTAATGTCATGCAGAAACCCAAGCCAGACGAGCGCATGTACCCGTGCAGTATTTGGGGCCCGACCTGTGATGGGCTGGACCGTATCGTGGAGCAGTGCGGCCTGCCGGACATGCAGGTGGGCGACTGGCTGCTGTTTGAGAACATGGGAGCCTACACGGTGGCCGCGTCCTCCACCTTCAATGGCTTCCAGAAACCTGATATCCATTACATCATGTCCCGCACAGCCTGGTAAGCAAATTATGCTTTTTCTTAACATTTTAAATGTTAAGAAATATATTTTTTTAGAAGTAACGCCATGCGAGCAAAAACCTTGTACTGAAGGAATGGTTAATGTAAGGTTTTGACCGATCTCTTTGATTGCAGGCAGTGTATGCAGCAAATCCGTGCTCAGGGGCCTCCTCTTCCTGCGGAGGATCTCTGTGCTGGAAGCGTGCCGTCCCACTGCGGACGCGAGAGCACACTGGACGTGCCAGCCAAACCGTGCCCTACTCAAGTGCTGTGATGCTCCTCAGCGCTGACCACCAGAGCGAGAGCCAGTTCTCATTCAGACAGCGGTTTATCATAGTTCTCCTGTCATTTACTCCTGAACCCTGTCTGGAGGTCCACCATTTCCAAATGTGTGCTGTTGGATAACAATGGCTACATTTTTCTATTGTTAAATGCAGCTGTTTTTCACTTGTTTGTATGTTGCAAATGCTCAAACCTGAAAGACGCACAGAAAGGCTCAGTCCTGCAGCTGCTGTTTTGTTTTTTGTTTTAAGTAACTTTTTTTTTTTTTTTTTTTTACGTATTTACTTATAAATCATGAGGCCAGTTACTTGACTGGAGGACTTGAGGGAGGTTTAATCGTGTGTGTGTGTGTTGGAAGCTCATGCTACTTTGAGGGGTTTTAAGGGATTGAAAAGTAGCCATTTCATGAAATGTTCTCCCAACAGTTTTGGAAAATAAGATCTTCCTCTTCACACAGACTGATTTATTCCTCCATGACCATTTCCATTTTATACTTGATTAGTAAGTTAATATTAATATTATTTTTGACCTGAAATCTATGCCACTGATGCATTTGAAATGGATAAGAAAGAGATGGGATTGCTTCCGAATTGCTTTCCTATGGAAACTTTTTTTTTTTTTTTTAAGTTTTGTATTTTTATATAAATAAATGTAGCTGTAAAAATGTTGTGATTTGTGCTTTTGATTTCCATTCCAGTAGCACCGTTTTACAACTTATGAAAGTATTAAACCGCGCAAATCAAGAATTCATAGAACACAAGGTAAAACAACTCTACACTAAACACATGTAGCTCAATCTAGAGATGGCTGATGATCGATTCTTTCACCAAATCTATACATCAGTTTGTTTACATTATTTAGACGTTACATATATTTTACTTGTGTTGTTCAGAATGAGAAACTAGCATGATACTATGACCATAAAATATCATTTAAAAACCCCACACAATGTAACAAGTGTCCAGTTATTTCTGAAAAATAACTAATTTTGTATTTCACAAACCTGCTCGGCGCTGTGAGGAACACCTGTTGATGAAAATACAGTAGTTTCAACATTAAAACATTTCTTAAAAACATCTCTGCTCCAAATTAAATAACATCGGTCAAGTGTTTGAAATCTCTTCCTTTTGTGATCTGGGTTCTACGGTGGCCGGGAGAGCACATGGTCGTTTCATTTAGTTTTCTCGTGTCCAAGAGTTTGACTCGTAAACAAACCTGTGGGACCATAACAACCCAGGATTATCAGAGATGTATTCATTAATATTTTTTATTTTAATTATTATAGAAAATATTTTATTATTAAATGATTATATTAATCATATGCCTTGGCTAACGGACTTTATTACGTGACAGTGGCGGTGCTATAGGGCGGGTCCCCAGCACAGCACCCCCAAGGATTTCCTGATAAATGATAAATTCATAATGAACTATGTTCTTGTTTTTGGTGTCACTTTCATTCACATTGAAAAATAAACATTTAAAACCTAATAAAAAAAAAGTGTATTATGGAGGAGGGCTCAGGCAAGCAACACATAAACTGTGCAAGGGCTATGCCGAAGAACATAAGTCAATTCTCCGTGAAAGTAAGAAAAAAAAAACATGACAGAGCTTTCTAACACTGCGTTAATGTTTAAGATTCTCTGAAACAATGAGACGGAAGATTAAATTACCTCAGTATATGCTGATAACGGTATATCAGCATTTGTTGTCTTTCTATGTCCTTCATATTTCTCTTGTGGCCCTTATAGTGCAAAACATGAGAAGATAAATATTTTTAAACAGGTTGTTTTTGAAAATCAGTGCACAAAATAAAGCTGCTCTTAATTTTCATTGATGACTGTAGTGTTAATAATTTTTGGCTTGTAATTAATTGCATTAAAAAAAAAAAGTGAGGAGTAAACTAATAGCCTAAGACGTAATTACCCTCACAGCGCATCATGCGGTGATGCACTATGAAATTATTTCAGGGCAATAATGTCATGTAATTTAATAATAAACGTAACCTACTACTACTAATAATATGCCTAATAATAAGAAGAATGTAACAAGCATAAAATAATTAAAAATGCTAAATCATCTTAATATTGCAGATTTGTGATGCTTTTGACAACATCGCTGGCTACCCCCCGCAGCGTGTGCCCGTCCGCTAAGCCACTGTGTGTTGAATGAACTGTTGGCACTTCAAATTTACCATGTTTTCCTACAAGTTAGCATTGAGAGTGACCGACACTTTAAATTAAATAAAACAATGAGAAATAAATCCAGACTTTCTCTCTTTTCTACTGTATGTGCGTTCATAAATTGTATTATTTATTTTTTTTCTAAGCTGTTGTAGGCTGTATAAAAAAACAAGGTTGCTGTATTTGCACGCTGTTGTAGCTGAAGCTCATAGAGGCTCACTACTTTGACTCAATTTAATTAGCAACCCCTCTGAACTGTTAAGCCCCTCCTTAACACCCCCAATAAAAAAAATCTGGAGCCCCCACCCACTGTTACGTGCGATAGTCAACATTCAAATACAGTTTATCATGAATAAATGTTACATGAAGTGCATAATAAAATATTAATGAATAAATCTCTGATAATCCCGGGTTGTTCAGGTAACGCAGGTTTGTTTATTCATTCAACTCGTGAAAATGAGTAAAAATATGTCGCACCCTCAAAATAGCATCTCGAGGCCACGACATAAGGTTGTTGTTACTTCGACAAAATGATCTCGTAGCAACGACAAAACTAATAAACCGTCCACGTTCCCTCCCGGGCACCATAGGTTTCATATCACAGAACGAGGCTAAATCATTTTATAATATTCTATACAGTGATAAAGGCTATGTCGATTAGCATGGGATTATAAATATACATCATTCATATATATATATATATATATATATATATATATATATATATATATATATATATATATATATATATATATATATATATATATATAAAAACAGATTGCTTGGAGAACAGAGACGCACCATTTAGTCAATCATATGTTTATTGTCTTCATCAGTTAAAACGTCCAACCTGTGTTTGATTCAGCTGCTGTAACACCAGCATATGCCTTTGAATTCCTGGAACAATTTCATTTATTTATTATTATTATATATTTTTTCACTTATGATTTTACGGCACGAGGGCGCCCTCCGGCTACCATTCTGAATGAAACAGCTACTTCAGGACATCTTATTTTGGGTAAAATATGGAAAATAATACTTTATTAAAATATTATAGTTTTTCTCCAATGTAGAATTATTTATCTCTTTCACAGATGATCCTGACAAAAATTAAATAATAACTGTTAATGATTCAGTAAATATATTAATAATAATCATTGTCAATAATTATTACTTTGTGTAACGTTTTTTTTTTTTTTAGTAATAACTATAATCAGAATTTTTAATAGCCATATTGATATTTAAAAGCAACTTTTTTTGGCCAAATTGTGCAGATCTACACACAGGCAGAGCACACTCAGAGTTCTTTATCATTTCTGGCTAATAAAGAAAAGGTTTATCTGAAAACTCAGATTTAGCTGGTTCAGATTTTTGAATTCAAATGAAGAGAAACTAATGATTAGAGAGATTACACAGAAATTGTGGTAGAAATGGAATCCAAACAGCATCTTTATGGAGCTGAAAAAAGGATGTTCTGACTGCTATACATAATATGGATTGCTGTAGTGTATTAGTATTTGTTTTATAAATGCATTGATGTATGATCACAGACAGACTTGTAAGGTTAAATAATTACAGACTTGGTTGCTTCTGAAATTACTGAGCGTGATCTATCCTTAATAGCCTACAGTATCTCACAGAAGTGAATACACCCCTCACATTTTTGTAAATATTTTATCATCTTTTCATGTGACAACACTGAAGAAATGACACTTTGCTACAGGGTAAAGCAGTGAGTGTACATCTTGTGTAACAGTGTCAATTTACTGTCCCCTCAAAATAACTCAACACACAGACATTAATGTCTAAACGGCTGGCCACAAAAGTGTGTACACCCCTTAGGCTTTGCCACACTAATACATTATTGTTTGAAACTGCATCTTTTTCTCTCCGTTTTGGCCTTTCGTCCACACGGAGATGGCATTTTTGGTCAAGGAAAATGTAGCTTTTTGAAAACGCTCTCCAAAGTGGATACATTTGAAAACGCTGTTTTCGCGTTGTAGTGTGGACTGAGAAAACGGAGGCTTTTGAAAACAATGACGCAATTTTACGCATATTACACATATTACAGCACTAGATATCAGTTTTTATACTGGCATTGTGCATATTATGTGCTATAAACTTCCACACTATTACTACAGATGTGTTACTTTGTACACTCTTCATTTTTCAGTCCTGCAAAGGGGAAAGCAAATTTACTCGCAATTGCTATTTGTGGCAAAACATGAGGGCAGTTGCGTTTTAGATCAGACATACAATCGTGAGTGTGTGCGACCTGGACGCGTCAGTGAATGGTGGCTTCTTTGAGCAAATAAAATAATCCTGTCAGAAGAACCGCCTAAAACGAATCATGTCTGTTCTGTGTATCATATGGAGTTAGCTTCTTTTTAGGCTTTGCACATGCAGAGAAAGCAAATTTAATGTTTTCTGATGTTTCGCAGTGTGGATGAAAAAGTTTACAAAACGCTTGAAAACGGAGAGCGTTTTAAAATGAAAACGTTGTTTTCAAATGTGTCTGGATTAATGTAGATGTAGCCTAAGTGAAAATTTCCAAACATCCCAGAAGGAAGCCTCTTCTAAAGTTGATGCACAAGAAAGCCTGCAAACAGTTTGCTGAAGACAAGCAGACTTAGGACATGGATTACTGGAACCATGCCCTGTGGTCTGATGACACCAACATAAACTTATTTGTTTCACAAGCGTGTGTGGCAGGATCCGTGTGAGGAGTACACAGACAAGTGTGTCTTGTCTAGTGTGTGGGTGGAGGAATCATGGTCTGGGGCTGCATGAGTGCTGCCGGCACATACTGTGACATACTGAAGCAGAGCATGATCCCCTCCCTTCAGAGACTGGGCCGCAGGGCAGTATTCTAACATGATAAAGCCCCCAAACACACCTTTAAGCCTTGCTGTGGTATTTGATATCCTATATAATTTTATTGTAAATATACAGAGAGGAAAATTGCAGTAGCGATGGTCAGCTGACTGAAGTTATCAAGTATGCTGCTGTTTGCAGATTTAGCGGATTTGTGTCATCACAGACATCACACTCTCGAGTCAAATGCACAAAGTCTGAACTACCGAGGACACAAGTCCAAAATCAGCGTACTTGGTATTGAGAAACGCTCGCAGACCTACGTAACCAGTCTATTTGCCTAATCTTCCCGGTACTTTAAACCGCGGTGGAAATGCAGAAAGCAACAGATCTGGGGGGGAAAAAGTTCCTGGTACAAATGATACGGGTAATTTCGGTGGAAACGCTGCAAATGATTTCTTCAGAGTTTGACTGTTTTGCTATTGCAGGGCATTTTAATATTCACATAGATAATGCAGAAAACAAAACTACAAAAGAAATGATAATGGTTCTAAACACTTTTGACCTGATTCAGCATGTGCATGGACCCACACACAAAGGTGGACACACTCTGGATCTAATCATCAGTAGTGGTCTAAACATTTCATCCATTGTTATTAAGGACGTAGCACTATCTGATCACTTCTGTATTTTCTTTGATATTTTGATCTCTGCTACCACTGAATCTAGATCTGTTTATGAGATGCATAAATGAGAACACAAGTGTACTATTTATGGAGGCTATATCTTTAACACCAAGCATTTCTGCAGACACTGTTGATATTCTCCTTGATTCCTTCAACTCAAAAGTTAAGAATGTTATTGATGATATTGCTCCAATAATAGTCAGTAAGAAAACAAACAGACAGAAATCAGTTTGGAGAAGATCAACAGCAGTTCAGAGTTAGACTATTGCTGTGTTTCCACCGCAGGAACTTTACTCAGGAACTAGGGACTTTGGCCTGGTACTCTATGTGTTTCCACCGCAGGAACCAGGAACTAAAAGTTCAGGGTAAAAAAAATGCCCCTCAGAAAGTCCCTGCTGGCGAGGTGGTACTTTTCAAAGTTCCGGAACTTTCGGGGGCGGGACTTGGGCACTAAACATCCTGATTGGTTGAGTTCACGCAGCATTGGTTGGGTTCAACCACCAGTTATTCGGATCATTTTCAAAATATCACTGTTATATCACATTTCCACCGAAATTACCCGTAACATTTGTACAACACAGTGTTAACAGTTTCAGTGATTTTAATGGGAGTTTCTGAGAGTGATTGAAATCTAGACTGTCAGTGAAAATGATCTTTAATTATGTAAATGTTATTTGCTCTCTTTCTGAACAATGAAAGATTAGTAGCAATATTTATATCACATTAACTTTCAATGTTAAATTCACATTTAATATAAAGTCAGTCGTATTAAAAATATGTTATGGCATGACACCTATATCTGTTACTTAAGTAAACAAGACAGGGTTTTATAATAAATAACATAAATTGGAGTAAAGGCTGGTGAAATATATACATTTATACACACACTCATACATGACATACATTTTATCTATATATCTAAATAAAAATAGGCTCCGTATATATGACCCAAAATAACTAGTAACTAACTACTTGAGTAGATTTTTTTATCCGATACTCTTTTACTCTTACTCAAGTAACTATTCAAGACTAGTACTTTTACTTGAGTAAATATTTCTAGAATTACTTTCACTTTTACTTGAGTAAAGTTTTTGGGTACTCTACCCACCTCTGATAATAACATAATACTAGAGAGACTGGAAAACTGGGTCGGGCTTTCTGGGATGGTACTCAAATGGTTCAGGTCATACTTAGAAGGGAGAGGCTATTATGTGAGTATAGGAGAGCATAAGTCTAAGTGGACGTCAATGACATGTGGAGTCCCACAAGGCTCAATTCTAGCACCGCTCTTGTTTAGCCTGTATATGCTTCCACTAAGTCAAATAATGAGAAAGAACCAAATTGCCTATTACAGCTATGCTGATGATACCCAGATTTACCTAGCCTTATCTCCAAATGACTACAGCCCCATTGACTCCCTCTGCCAATGCATTGATGAAATTAATAGTTGGATGTGCCAGAACTTTCTTCAGTTAAACAAGGAAAAAACAAAGTCATTGCATTTGGAAACAAAGATGAAGTGTTCAAGGTGAATGCATACCTTGACTCTAGGTATTCAAACAACTAAAAATCAAGTCAGGAATCTTGGTGTGATTCTCGACACAGATCTTAGTTTCAGTAGTCATGTCAAAGCAGTAACTAAATCAGCATACTATCATTTAAAAAACATTGCAAGAATTAGATGTTTTATTTCCAGCCAAGACTTGGAGAAACTTGTTCATGCCTTTATCACCAGCAGGGTGGACTACTGTAATGGGCTCCTCACCGTTCTTCCCAAAAAGACCATTAGACAGCTGCAGCTCATCCAGAACGCTGCTGCCAGGATTCTGACTAGAACCAGAAAATCTGAGCATATCACACCAGTGCTCAGGTCCTTACACTGGCTTCCAGTTACATTTAGGATTGATTGATTTTAAAGTACTTTTACTCGTCACTAAATGACCTAGGACCGAAATATATTGCAGATATGTTCACTGAATATAAACCTAACAGAGCACTCAGATCACTAGGATCAAGTCAGTTAGAAATACCAAGGGTTCAAAAACAAGGGGAGTCCTCCTTTAGTTACTATGCTGCCCGCAGTTGGAATCAGCTTCCAGAAGAGATCAGATGTGCCAAAACACTTTTTTTTTGTAATGTAAATTCATTTTAAATAAGTACTTTTTTCATAAGTTTTAAAATTGCTTGTTTTATTCTTGTTATTATTTTTCTTCATTATTATTTTACTTTATTTTATGTAAAGCACTTTGAATTACCATTGTGTACGAAATGTGCTATATAAATAAACTTGCCTTGCCTTCCCATGATCAATCTGCATAACAGTGACTGTAAAATATGTATTACTATATTACATGTTTTGAGTTTGGATATTACATAACCCCCATAAACTCAACCACCAACCATTAATGAGCGCTAGAACACTGCTTTCATTGTCATTATCAATTAGTGTCTGAAGCAGAATAGCCTATTGTTAAAAAGAGAGTATGATATTGCTGTCCACTGATCTAAGAATAAGATCGCTCAAGTGTTTTCAGATGTGTGTGAAAAGCAGCGCGCTCCTGGGTTCGTGTCGCTGAGTCTGAAGAGCAGCACAAGTGCCCTCGGTCTCCTCCACCTCCGTGTTGGTCACCCACCCTCGCGAGCCCGTCTCCCCCTCCTCCCCGAGCATGTGGGTACGGATGGATGGCGCACAGGCCCGTCTGAACGGACAATAAAGCGCAAAGACGCTGGTGAGTTCTTCTTTCTCTGCGATATTCCGCATTAGATTATCCGCGTTATGGCGCGGCACAGGATGTATGAAGGGATAAATGTGCAGCTGTGTGTTCACGTGAGGAGCGTTTGTGTGCGCATCACCTCCTGCCAACCGCGTCTTCAGCAGCATCCTTTAAACCTCAAGTGTTTCCTTCTTACACAGACGCAAACGACTGCACGTGCCATCTCTGGGTACGAACTGGGTATGATCTGGGCATAAGGATTTATTCATTAATGATTTTGCTATTAAATGACACTTTTTATATTAAATGACAATGTGTGCTGTGGAAATGCGGATGCACGTAAAGAAAAATAAGACAGAGCTGTCAATGGAGGAGATCTAGGCTATGTGTCTGGACCTCCGATTTAAGTCATAAGGGAACATTTCTAATTGAAGATGCGAACCAATGCAAGGGTATCGATTTATACTCTGCGCAATGAACCGATACTGATCATGCGATGGCATGCGGTTCATGATGTGGAAATGATATTACATAATGCATGAACACATACTATATATATATATATAAATATATCTTATTTTAATACAGTATATGCAATTTTATTATCGTAGCATGTATAAAATGTATTATTAAAAAAAAAGCCCAATCACTAAATCAGAATTTATTTGAGATATTAATGAAAATTCACTGAAAATGTGCTTGTTTATTTATTATATTATTTCTATGTTTATATATACCTATATCACACTTAGTCCTTTTCGCTATCTAATTATACCATCTGTTATAATGAGAGGTGTAAAAACTGACAGGGTAGCACAAATCGTCAGAACACCTGTCCATACATGGTTGGTACTTGTTAGGGTTTGACACAGCAGTGTGCAACATTATAAACATGAATTGGCCTTTTGTAATTGAATTTGTAGTTGAAATGTAACATTATTATTGACTTGAAAGTTACCAAAGTGCAGGAAGAACTCAAATCTTACTCTAATCCTCTAAAAACTCAAATAAATCATGTCACATTGGTAAAACTCAATATAATCAGGCTGAGTCCGTCATATTCAGTAAATTAACAGGTCATTTAGATGTTACACTTTGCAGGTTGTTTTACCAAAAATTATACAGAAGAGGGAAATTATGAGATTTCATTTATAAAGTAGGATATGATAGCCAGTTCAGTTCAGTCAAACCATTTGATTTTTAACATCCATACACTTGCAAAGACTAATAACTTTTTTTTCGAATGTCTAGTTTTCTCACTGCCAGTCAATGAAGTCCACAGAAACTCTCTCTCCCTGCTCTAAATGGAGCCACCCTAAAAAAAGGTTAGGTTACTTCACAAAACCCAGATTATTACATTTGCACCATTTGGTTTTATCTCATTAATACATCATAATAAACAGCAAATTTACTAGAGATTCAGCACCATAATATTGTTTACATTTTTAAGTGTATTGGAGTTCATTTATATAGTACATTATACATACACAATACTGACGTATTCAATTTAATATCAACTAATGAATGCATATTTTGTCAAATCATAATTTAATTTGTTATAAGTTTGATCATAATTTTGTAATTCCAATCCAACTTCTTTTTTGTTTAGTTGAAATGGAGGATGAAGATGGTATTTGTTTATTTGATGTTTTGTGGTAAGTGTTGTTATATACAGTTAAATGAATTCTCTTAGTTTGAACAGAAGATTTGCATTGATATTTTGCCCATATGTTAACTTTTAAATGTTTTACTTTGAAACAGTGACCCTCAAGCTCTGAATGATTTTCTTCATGGGACAAATGAGGTATGGAGGGATTATAATATTACAGTGTGGCTTTAATCTGTAAAGGTGCCATAGAATGCATTATTATGCACAATATATTAAATTGTTTTCTGAAGTCCCCAGAAGCAGCAGTCCGCTCTGATGATGTGTATGTCCCCTTTAAATGAAAATGAGCTGATGCTCCCGCCTCCCTTCCGGTGTTGACAAGTCTGTGGTTTTCATGCTGAATTGGGCTACTTTAACACTGTTGCCATGGGTCCGTGGTTGAATCAACCCCAATAACATGAAACTTATCCCCCAGGATGCGATTTTTACGATTTTGCAATTGGGCTAGTTTTGAGTAGCAATTGGGTTGGTTTTGTTATGAAAATCTGGCAACCCTGCTCCCTTCTCAGAAGAGGGCGGAGCTTCAAGAGCTCATGCTCATGTGCATACCTGTGTTATGGTGGCCGTGTTACTGACCTCACACATTGCTTCCAAATGCAATTATCTATCACATTACTATTCACAATCATTCTGGTAGCACTTGAAGGCAGCATTAATGAAAACAGGCATTGACAATGGTAGCTTTAGCAACATTAGCCTTACAGAGAGTCAAGAATCTCTTTTGAAAAACAAAATATGATGCATGATGCTTATTTTGTCTGGAGTCTGGACATTTGCACACAAAGCATTGGTATTGATCCCTCTTTCGGAAGCAATCTTTGCACAACTCCAGCACTGAACTGACCCTCGTTTGTGAGGCAGTCCGGTGTAAAATGTTAGCAGAAACGTATATGACTTTTCCATGTTTTTTTCTGGGACATTTCCTTCAAAAAAGAAATATAACCACCATGTCCTCAGCGGTCTACAGAGACTCGTAGGTTTGTTGGTGCATTCCAACACATGACACTTTTAAAGGCTCTTTGGCACTCACATTGTGCCTCCAGCAGCTACAGCAAGAGAACAGTAATGGCGGACTGCTGCTTCTCACTCAGGGCTGTGTATATGCTAATAGGGCAGAGAGCATCAAAGATGGGTGGGACTTTCACTGATTATGTCATCATAGTCTGGAACTGCTTGCGTGGATTCTTACCATTATAGGCTGGTTGTTTTCACACACTGCGGCCACACAACCTATGTTCAAACACCTTATAAAAGTGATTTTTGCATTATATGTCACCTTTAATGTTAGTAACATTAGTGACTATCTGTTAACAGTACTTTCGCCAAACTTGTTTTATCCCATGCAATTAACTGTCCATCCTCCCTTCTGTTCAAACAGCTGCCAAGTGGAGACTTACTCATTGATTTATCCTCTGGAGAGCCGTCACTCTTCACAGACACTCCAGTGAGTCTAGACCTCTCTCCCCATGGAAGAGGGAGCATTTAGATTTGTTTCAGCTTGGACCTCCCATAACATGCCTGTCTGTCTAAAAAAACAAACACTTTTTTAGTTCCAATAGAATGGATTTGTGACTACGCTTTAAAATAGTGTTTTAAGCTTTAAATAATGTTTAAATGCTTTTAACAGATTAACAAACCTTTAACATGATTGTTGTGACCGTTCTGCAGAGCCCCGCGTCTCTGTTAGCAGATGATGCTTGTTCTCAGGACACTCCAGTCTCTTGCTGTGTGGATCTCTCCTTTCTGGAGGAGGCACTGCTGGCATCACCGGGATCCTCACTTGGAAGTGGAGGTCCAGAGGTGCAAGAAGATCCCAATGTCCAACTAGTGGAACAGCAGAAAGAGCCAGAAGAGATCTGTGACTTTCTCCAGCAGAGTCTCCAGGAGCCTGAGATCACAGAAGACACTCTTCCTTTAGAGACAGCAGAAACTATCCAGTTTGGTTTGTCTGGCACATCCATTCCTTTGCCTTCAACACCGTATTTCTCCAAACCATTGACCCTTCCTGGCTTGAACTCTTTACCAAAGGGCACTCAACCTGCAGTGGAGCCTCCTCAGCCATCTTTGTTAGCTGTTGGCCTAGGCTGTCCCTCACTCAAACCTCCAGGAACGCAGTTAATAAGTCTACTTCCTGGTAATGTCTTCCCTGCACCTCCACTCGAGGCATCCTTTTCTCTTGATTCAGCACAACGCACCAGCATGATTATCCAAAAGACCCTACCAGCCCACCACATGTTGGCCTCCACCGTTAGAACAATTACCCCATCAGGGGTCATGTTACAAAAAAAACCTCTACCCATTCAGCCTAAGTTACCAGTAAGCATCCAGCCCAGGCTCGTGCAGATCAGTCCAAGGCCACCAGGACAAAAACCATTACCAGGATTTACCTTCATCTCAACAAAGACATCACAGAGTGTCTTGTTATCCCCTTCTGTTAACTTAAAACACTCTTTACAAGCACAGACCGCTACAAGTGTCAGCAAACCTGTTAGCTCCAATCTGGTTGGTCAGAGAGGCCCCATTGTCATTCAGCCCCAGGATCCTATTCAGGCCAAGACACAATTCATTCTGCCGAGCCAAACACCTGCAACTTTGTCCAAGTCTGCCAGCATCCCAAGGTGTATTCTTAGTACACCAAGCAATCAGGTGTCTAACAAACCCAGTGTTGACAATTCTCATATTGTGACTGTACGGTCAAATCAAATCAACTTCAGCCCCATTTTAACCTCCGCATCTGGACAGCTCACCTTAAAACAAGGGGCTCTTCTTTCAGGGTCCTTACCAATTCGGTCAACACCTCCTACAGTCTTCCAGATGCCAACACAGCTAGCAGGGACCAATGCACCTCAAGTGCAGGGGCAGCATGATGCGGTAGTTCAAAACACTGATGGAAACCAGATCACATTGATCAATAATGCCAATATCCTTATTCCTGATTTGACCACCGTACCAATAGAAAACGGTCAGTCTATGATACAAAGTGTGCCTTTGGTGCCTCAAGCCCAAAGTGCTCGAATAAGTGAACCTGAGGGAAAGGCATGTCTTACCCAGAACTCTGTGCTTCTCTTGCCCGAGAGAACAACAGAAGCCCAACAGGAGAAAATCAATAAACCGTTTCAAGTGAGTTTCTGTTGTAACAATGTTAGGCATGGTCTTTATTTTCTTAAAAATTATTATATTATGTTTCAGAATCGTATTTGTTATTGTTCAATTTTAAAATTTGTTGCTTATTATGTTTGTTCAATGTTTCTGTTCACTTCAGGAGAGCGGATTGCTTCCTCCAACTTCAGTAGAAGCACCTGTTGCAGAGATACACCCTCTGTCCTCTCCAGTATCAACTCTACTACAGTCATCACCTGATATTAGTTTTAACCCTAAGACAGTGTTGTCATTATCGCCCCAGCTGATTAACCAGACAGGAGAGCATAACCCATTAAATCGTAATCAGGCTTTAGTGCATCCTTCTCAACAGGTAAATTAAAACTGTGCTCTGTTAATTCAATTGCATTCTAACACAGATTTGAATTGTAACAGCATATAAGGAATGTATCCTCTACTTCTTCAGTAAATACAAAATATATGTCTTTCCCTGCAGTTTCCACAAAAACCGTCAGCCAGCCAAGATCTCCTAGCTGCAACTCTGCTTGTGCAAATGGACAACCATATCTCTGCTTCTGTAGGTGAAGCTGAGGACTCGCTTTCATCCTTGACTGCATCTGAGACTTTCTCTTCCTTGTGTGAGAGTGAACAGATTCTTATGCCAACGTGCCATGATTCAGAGCACACAGATATTCTTTTGCAGTCTCCTATTGGCCAGCGCTCTGTAAAGACCACAGACACAGACTCCATGAAAGGCTCGACAACTCCAGTCTCAGATGAGCAGGATTCCTCTGTTTTAATTGCTCTTGGTGCTGACCCCGAGTGTCAAGGGGGGCCAGTGATGAATAAGAGCCATTCCTCTTCCTTAGAGAAGTTGTTTATGTGTCTGGAGCAATTGGGCCAAAGTCATGTGTTAACTGAGCTAAGCAGAACCTCAACCGAGTCAACCGACCACGAGTACAAGCAGCAATATGGTGAACATGACACAGGTAAATTCTTAAATGAGACTAACTTTCCATCAGTAACAATTAATATTATTGCTCTGATTGTATTTTTATTGCTGGATTTTTGACTATTGCTACAAATATACCCATGCTACTTAAGACTAGTTCTGTGGACCAGTCACACACACATATACACACACATATATACATATACATATGTAAACAATGTTATAATCATTCTCATCCAATTTTGGCTTCAAATTTATACCTCCCCTAATTAGAGCTCACAGTCCCGAGGAGCACTGGGATAATCTCTTTTAGTCAGCGTGAGTTACAGGAGAAGGTAAATCTCGGACCCAGGCTGCTTGCCCAGGACAGGGAGACCTACTCAACATTTCAGAAGAACCAGGTAAAGGTGCAAAAGAAATGTGAAGTCTTAGTCAGATTATGCTAGATTTCAGGAAGATGGGACATTTCGAATGGATTCAGAATTTCAAAGTCATTCTGGATTTGAAGTGTGTTATTAAAATTCCCTCCATGTCACAGATTCCATCTGCAGGTGTGGATCCAAAAGAGGAGAAACTGAGACTAACAAAGAGGCAACACAGGTGAGTAAAATAGATTTAATCAGTAGCATCCTTATTCTATGAAGAGATCAGTATGAATTCAAAAACGTTTTAAATTGAAAATGCCAAAGTCAGGGCTGTAACTCAGAAGAAATTGTGTTGTTAGACTTGTATAGCCAGACCTTCAGACTGACGGCAGAATGGCCAAGGCCCACCCAAAAGGCCATATGAATGTCAAGTAAAGCAACCATCATGTTGCTTTTCATGCTGTGTCATGTTTAGGGGCGTGGAAATGTCCCCACAATAACAGTGTGTAAAACACTTGGACATATTTTAAAGATTCTATGCCGCAGACTTTAAATATTAAACATACTTTTGAAAATCCAGAGTTAAGTTAGTTGATTAGCTGATCCTAAGTGCTCTTTGTCAGTTATAAACACGATGGCTTTTTCTTCCATGAGGCATTGGCATCACACCATTTTGGTCTCCAAGCGGAATGTTAAAGACACACACATCTCACGGAAATTTTGTATAATTTAAACAATCCGATAAAGGCTTCGAAACTCCTGAAGCGTTTCCAATTTTTGGCGATATGCATCAGACGTTCAACTAACGATTCGTGGGGGTGACCTGAGGCTGAGACTATGGAATAAAAGACAATACATTTCAAGGCACCTTAGGTTAGGAATTATATTTTGCATATTGTTAACACTACAACGTAAATATATTTAAATTCTGTTTTGTTGGTGTCTTACACCACAGGTTTGAGGTAGCGATTGGACGGTTGATACCGGGCTCCAGTGCATTATGGGAAGGTTGGGACAGCTGGTTTGGGAAAAAAAGACTTGGTTGTGTTTACCACTTATTTTGGATTCAGCAGAATAGTTTTGTGTCAACTCTAACCCCAACACCAGACAGAAACTGAACGCACAACACACACCTCTAATGCATTTAACTATGTTCTAGAACCCAAAACGAACATCTGTGTATAGATCCCACTGCAGGAACTAACCCCAGTTTCAGGAACAATCTTGTTCTTTTCACACAAATGTAACTATTTGGTCTTTGAGTCACACTCCGAACCTTGTTAGATGCATTGTTAGTATTTTATGCCCGTTTTAAACACTGGATCCCTCTACCAAAATAATGCCTGAATTAATTTCATCAATACCATTTACATCTGTCCAGTACAACTCCCAGTAATGAAAGACAAACTTTTAGATGTACAATGGAAACATTGCCAAGTGCAAGGCCATTAGGTCTAATAGGTGGAGGCAAGTCCTGAACAAGACATATTTTTCTGTGGTACTTTAAGAGAGAATCAAACCAGAATCAAAGGGTCTCATTCTGCTTGTTAACTTGTTGGAGAAAATACTGTATTCAGATTGTATACACATATTGAGATTATGGAGTTACAGTAGCTTTCATACATTCATTGACATATAGGGTGCTACACTGAGTCAGAAGGGCATCCTGAGACGCTTGTACACTTTAAGACAAACTGGAGATGTTGACAAGGAGCATAAATGCTATTAATAAAAACTGATTAGAGATGGAACATAAGAAGGTGGTTAAAGCTCAAGGCCGACAATCTCAAGGAGATTGACATTGCAGTCCTTGTCAACTCAAGTCTAACAGCGACTCTTTTTTTCAAGTGCGACCTCCTTTCATGAACGACAATTCTTTGCTTTTTTAATTTCTAGGGCATTTTTTTTTTTTTTTATAAATTAATATATGTATATGTGTGTGTGTGTGTGTTTCTGTTTGTGCAAAGCTTTCCATCAAAAAAAAAAAAAAAATATAGAAATATTAGCTCAGGTCAAGAAACGTTGTTACTGTCGAGTTCTGATGCCTTTATTATCATCTTCATGTAAGATGAGACTCCACGAACAGTGAAGAAAGACCAAGATAAAGCTTTTCTTTTTCTAGGACACCTTAGTGATATTCCAAAAATTCAGAAACCAGATATAATTTTTGATATATATAGCAAAACTGTAATAATGTGAGAAATGTTGAAGGTGTCTGAATAAATGTAGGTTTGATTGTATATTTCATTTTTACATTGAAGACTATCCACTGCTATTTTACATTAATTATTTGGTTTCTGTACCTTGCCACCTACAAACTTAAAAAAAAAAACTTAAACATTGGTGTGAATCAGGCATAATGTTGTTTGCACCTTGTGCAATGTGGAATTAGTTTACAGCTTTTTCAAGCACTTTGTGATACATTTTGGAAACAGGAGATGAGCCCCTTTTCTAATGCACCACCAACTTGATAAAACCCTTCTCAAAGACTTACTGTTTGTCAATTTTATTTGGGTAACACACATATTCTGAATGCCTTCGGCAGAATTCGAATGAGCCATTTCAATCTAGATTAATCTAGATTAATTTCAAGATCACAGTGAGATTAATCTAGATTAAAAAAAAATAATCTATGCCCACCTCTAATTAATATATATATATATATATATATATATATATATATATATATATATATAATAAACATGGTCATCTACAAAGTTGCTATTTAATGTGCACAAATTAATTTAACATGGAAATACTTCATGTATTTGCAGGTTCAAACAGCAGCTGTTTTTGGACCACAGTGCTGTTCTCAACCCAAACACTTCGGCTCCATTTGTTTCAGTGGAGGACGCTTTGAGGCATTTGTTGCCATACCATTCTTGTGCTAGAGCTCTACCCAACCAGGCTGACTTTATTTCAGGTTTGACTGCAATCATGAAGTTTGTATTTAAAGGGGTCATATGATGCTTTTTTTTAAAGATCATGATTTTTTGTATTTGGTGTTACAGAATATGTTGAGACATGCTTTAATGTTCAAAAAACATTTCAAATACACTATTGTAGGTCCTCTATGCCCGGGCTCTCTAAAACACATTGTTTCACTTTGTGACCTCTCTCTCTCTCTGTCTCTCACACACACGCACACAAACACACACACGACTCGCAAAATTCGGCATTTGAACATTCAATCGCAAATACTAAATCTAATGACAAAACATTTACAGTAGCTGACTCAGAAGCACCAGATTGTCGTAGCAAAGTCAGAAGTACCTCCTCTCCTAGGTTCATGAAACAGCCGTCCATAAAATGCGTTGCCGTTCTGTTGTTAGTAATCTTTAAGATCCCTAAATGCATTTACTTTCAGAAGGCCAAATGAAGTGCTTTTGGTTTCTCCTAGAAACACAGCATCTCCCTGACATGACTGCTTCAACACTAACTGTCTTACTGAAAACATGCTATCTTTCTTTGCGTCAACATTTGGGTGGCATTACGAAAATATTTCCAGTGGTGTAGAGATGTGAGGGCGTATTTGAATGAGCCATTTTGGGGGGGGGGGGTGACAGAGTCTTAACTTTGATGAAGAATATCTTTGAATTTGAGACTTTAGTTTTTGCAACTTTACAGATCGTCTTTATGCACCAAGAGATATAACTTGTTACACTCCAAAGAGGAAGGAAAAATTGAAATCGCATCAGATGACCCCTTTAATGTTTGATATAAAATTGTTGTCCTGTAATGGACTCGACATCAAATAAACATGAGAAAATATGTCATTCTTTGTGCAGTGGACAAGCAGTTTGAGTGTGTTTCAGTCGTTCTCTTGAAACGATTCAAAGACATGCTGAACAAGTACAGGAAACAACTTCTGACTGAATCCCAGGTAATATATTTATATATAACTGCACCTCACAAATCCAGAATCACTGACCAAAGTAATTTGTTCTGAAACTCTAAAAATGATTTTGGTTCTCTGGAATATAAAGGATTATTGCTTTCTTCAGCAGGAGAGCCCATCAGCAGAGATGGTGATGCTAGAGCGTTTGTTTCTCCAGTCAGAGACACTCTCCTTGATGGAGGACAGACGCAAAACCAGAAGAGATCCAGGTAACAAGGCACACGATTCTTTTGTGAGCCTATGTTTCTCACTAGCAGGGTTCCTCAAACCCAACCCTGGAGGACCAATGCCCTGCAGCATTTAGTTCAAACCCTGCTCAAACTCAGGAGCCTGTCATAGTTTAATAACGGAAGATCTTCATTAGCTTGCTTAGGTGTCTTTGATTAGGGCTAGAGATAAACTCTGCAGGGTAAGTGACCCTCCAGGGTCAGATTTGAAAAACTCTAATGAAGTGTTGCAATTTTAGCCACAGATTACATCCACTCTGACCTTAAACAGTGAAATGTGAACAGGTTTCATTCTTTTGGTGGTTCAGCAGAGTCCTTTCTTATGACCCGGTCAAAGTACTCATCTCAGCACACCCATGTGCCATCAATCCAGACTGGCCTCGGCGGTTGTCCTCCATCTCCTCCATCATGGACCTTGCAATCGGACAGACCTCCTGGCCTCAAGACATACAGCTCCAGCAGCAAAGGAACAATAGGCCTCACTATCAGACAAGAGTCAGGATCCCCCAAAGTTATCCACAACTCATGTGATGCCTCGCATGTAATCTCTGGGTTAAAACGAAACTACAGCGGGCAGTTAACTAAAGGAGGAGCCATTCAGGGGAAAAATGAATCCCTCAAGCCTCCTTTGTTAAATGTTGCAGAGGACAAAAATGGTCAGAGGCCAGATCAGCCAAACAAGATGAAATTGCACCCTGACATGGAGACAATAAGTACAGGAAGTGATTCGCAGAGCCTCTCTGATTCTGTGGTCACTCAGGACTCAAGGGTGCAAGGCTTGCTTCCAGAGCAGTGCACTCCAGTGTTTAAAAGGAACAAGCTGACTGCTTCGGTAGCAGAGTCTCACAGTTTGCCTGCATTTGTGGAAGACGGGGAACTGAGTGAACACCTGCAAAGTGCTTTAGACAGCATCCTGGAGCTACAACGGCTGCAGGGATCGGTAGCAGGGGTTAAACCCAAGATTCAACAGCCTCGTGCACTGGATCAGGCCATCAGTAGCATGCTAGAAGGACAACTATAAGATGGAAGGATACGCCTGAAGATTCAGGATATTTGGCTTTCACATCCTGCAATCCACATCCAGGAGTGACTCATTTTTATTCATTCATTTTCCTGAGAAAGAAAGTTCTAAGAGAGTAAATATAATTGTGAAGGTTTCTTAAATCTTTGGAATATTTTTGTGGCGATACATTATACTCATTTATGGTCTTTTCAGTTTAAGACGACTTTAAAAAACGAGTACAGTTTGGATATATGTGTATGCCATTTTTAAATGTGAACGTGTCTATAACGAGGTTATTTCTCTTTTGATGGGGACTTTGGTTTGCTTGACGTTGTTTGGTTGTTTTAAATAGGTCTTTACCAAACTCTGGGTCTCCAGAGGAAGCAAACCAGAGTACATTTGGAAACGGCAGCTTTGGTACGGTTCATATGGACGTAATATGGTCTAAAAGCCTTAACCTGTGAAAACTGCCTTTTACAGCAATTGTGAGACTGTACCAAGGCAAATTGCTTGGTCATAACTCAAGCTAAGAAAACACCAGCCAAACGAAGCAAACTGATGTGAAGCAGACTCGGGTCTGCAGTATAAACTCTAGTGTGAAAGCAGCCCATGTGTTGTAGGCACAGACAATTCGGAGAAGGATGTCAGTTCCCACTTGTTTACCCCCAAAGAAAATATACCCTATTTCATCCTAAAGTCACCAGCAAAACCACCAGTGAGATTTTATAAATATGATATCCGTGTACATGTAAATGTAACAGAATCTCCATTGATTATCTGGCAGATGTAAAGTATGTCTTATTCTGTAATGAAGTGTACTGCAAAGGCAATAAGTAACAGATCATTGATAAAATATGGTTGTGCCTCAATCAAAATACATTTTTTTAAGTATTTCCATTGCAGCTGCTTGAAAAGTCACTTCTGATGTTCAACACACACTTAAAAGTGTTAGTTCACCCAAAAATGAAAATTAGGCTGTGTTTACTCACCACTGAGGCATCCTAGGTGTATATGACTTTCATCTTTTAGACAAATACAGTCAGAGTTATATTAAAATTTGTCTTTGATCTTTAAAGCTCTATCATTGTAGTCAGAGGGTGTTGCATTGCTTCAGTCCAAAAGAAGTTAAATAAAAATCATCCATACATAAAATAAAGTCCCTCACATGGCTCCGTGGGGTGAACAAAGGCCTCCTGTAGCAAATCAATGCATTTTTGTAAGAAATATATCCATTATCAAAATGTAATAATCACTTTAATCAAGCTTGCGCTCACTGTTGTAAACGGAAGCAGTTCTGGGATGATGACGCTTTGTGCATGCACCATTCAGAAGTGACACAAGCGGAAACACAGCGGAGAGATCAAAACAAAACAATGTCCACTAATTAGAAGCACAAAATGAGGATTTGTAAAGAAGAATGTGGAAGGATTTTGATACAAGCCAAGAGGAGACTGGTCTTCCCTTGCTAAAGTAAGGAAACTTTGCTCCGGTTAACAAATGTTGGTTTTCATGAGACTCACTGGCGCATGCGCAACGCTGACCTCATACGTCATCCGACTGGAACTGCTTCCATGTATAACAGTGAACGCAAGCTAGATTAAAGTGATTATTACATTTTGAATCTGGATATTTTTCACGATTTGCTACAGGAGGCCTTTGTTCACCCTCCTGAGCCGTGGGACACAATTTTTTATTTTTAATGGAAGGGTGGAATTTTTTATTTCGCATCTTTTGGACTGAAGCACTGCAACACCCACTGAGAGCTTGAAAGATCAAAAACTGTTTTTAATATAACTCCAACTGGATTAGAAGAAAGTCACATACACCTAGGATACCTCTGGGTTGAGTAAAACTCAGCCCAATTTAAAATGGTTAGAACACGGATATTATACAGATGCTAGTCATATAATTAGAATATCATCAAAAAGTTGATTTCACTAATTCCATTCAAAAAGTGAGACACACAGACTATTTCAATGTTTATTTCTTTTAATTTTGATGATTATAACTGACAACTAAGGATAATCCTAAATTCAGTATCTCAGAAAATTTTTATATTACTTAAAGACCAATACAAAGAAAGGTTTTTCAGAAATCTTGGCCAACTGAAAAGTCAATACTTAGTTATGGCTCCTTGCAGAAGACATGGCACCACAAACCATCACGGACTGTGGAAACTTTACACTGGACCTCAAGAAACATGGATTGTGTGCCTCTCCTCTCTTCCTCCAGACTCTGGGACCCTGATTTCCAAAGGAAATGCAAAATTTACTTTCATCAGAGAACATAACTTTGGACCACTCAGCAGCAGTCCAGTCTTTTTTGTTTTGAGATGCTTGTGATGCTGTGTCTCTTTCAAGAGTGGCTTGACACAAGGAATGCGAAGCTGAAACCCATGTCTTGCATACGTCTGTGTGTAGTGGTTCTTGAAGCACTGACTCCAGCTGGAATCCACTTTTTGTGAATCTCCCCCACATTTTTGAATAAGGTTTTGGTTTCACAATCCTCTCCAGGGTGCAGTTATCCCTATTGCTTGTACACTTTTTCCTTCCCTTCGCCTCTTGGACACAGAGCTCTGTGAACAGCCAGCCTCTTTTGCAATGACCTTTTGAGCCTTGCCCTCCTTGTGCAAGGTGTCAATGGTCGTCTTTTGAACAACTGCAGTCTTCCCCATGATTGTGTAGCCTACAGAACTAGACTGAGATACCATTTAAAGGCCTTTGCAGGTGTTTTGAGTTAATTAGCTGATTAGAGTGTGACACCAGGTGTCTTCATTATTGAACCTTTTCACAATATTCTAATTTTCTGAGAGACTGAATTTGGGATTTTCCTTAGTTGTCAGTTATAATCATCAAAATTAAAAGAAATAAACAATTGAAATATATCAGTCTGTGTGTAATGAATGAATATAATATACAAGGTTCACTTTTTGAATGGAATTAGTGAAATAAATCAACTTTTTGTATGATTATATGACCAGCACCTGTATAACTCTTAAAAATGCCAGTATCTGTTCACCAAAACCTAAAACAGTAACTAGAGTCATCCAGTCTTTATTTATATATAGGTTTATTGTCCCTAGAACTATTTATGTTAATGTTTTTTCTTGACAATCTACTACAATGTAATGCTCATGTTATGCCAGCGATGATTAGTTTATTATATAACGAAGTATGGTGAGGCATTTTATAAGCGTTTCTTTGTCCTGTTAGTTTTATCACTTGATATACATTACAAATATTTTGCTCAACTTGTATGTTCACGTTTGCTTTTTTTGCTTCCCTGACTGAATGCTATGCACTACTCCTATAGAACACTTCGTCGGCAAACTAAATACTGTGACTGGCACTACATGTGACAAGATGTTTGTAACAAATTATGTATTTTGTGAAATGTAGCATATTGGCTATGATCCAAAATGGACATTTGACAAACAGATTGTTCCGACGCCACAATCAAAGAGGCCTTAAAGCTGCAGTATAAGATTGTCAGATTCACTAGATACGCCAATATCAACCCCCACTTTTATCCCTTTCTCTACAATTTTATAGATTTATTAAATGTTGATTTTCTAAATAATAAACAGTAAAACTGCATGAGTGGTGGACTGTTTTATGAACTGCTATTCTTCAGGGTGTGAAAAAGTAGTATATTCTACATCATCTACAAGGTAAAAAAATAACAGACAACCTCCAGACAACTCATCCGGTCTTAACATGTGAAATTTTATTATTTATTATTTATGACATTAAGGAAACACAAGCTTTTAATAGCTTACATCTGGATAAATGTAAATAAAAAGGAAAGCTGTTGTGTTTCTTAAGTTAAATTATGTTAGGCTCAGACTTCAGTGTCCTTGATTTGGCCATTTATATTTGTTACCATACCGTGGAGCTGAATCTCTCGGGCTGAAACTGCAAACACAACACAAACTAGCACTAGAAAATGTTGATCGGGGTGAGATTGAATTTCATCCACCATCATTTTAGCAGGTCTTCAATGTGTCAGGGGTATATATACACACACCCAAAGATGTTATGCTGGTGTGTTGTGGAGGTGTCCTGACCCTAAGAAAGATCATTGTACAGACATTGTGTGCTAAGCCGTGCCCGATTTGGTCCAGGCTAAATAGAAATGACAGAGCTCCATTATAAGTAAATATTGCCATTTTGTATAGCCTCAAAAGACAAACTGATTTAACACAAACACATTTAATATGGCCTCAAACCTGCAAGAATTGTAAGCTATGAATCTTTAAGAATTAAGAGCAGGTTTGGGCTGGTTAAAATACAGTAGATTCTACTTTCCACAGGGAAATGAGAATGCTTTTCAACATTTTAAACATTAAAAAGTGTGCACATTAAGCTTTTTTGTTATTTTACCTATCACCATTTTTGTTCTCGCACCATCCTTGAGTTTAGCGTTCTACTGTTCACCACAGTGGCTTTCGATCCCCAAAGAGTCTCTTACCCGATCTCCATCTGGTCCCTTAGAGCCCACTCAAACTGGGCCCACAGTCTAGTCTTAGGTTGTTGTAGTTTTTTCTCAATTGGAAGTCAACACCAGAGCTTACCTTTAGCCAAGGCGAGTCAAGTCTCTGGTACACACTCAAATGACATAGGACGAGGACACCAAGGTGTTGCACACACAGTGGAAACCTTCTTATCCCAGAAGTTGTTGCACAAAGTCTCTTTCTGTCTGTGTGGCAAGGAGCTCAGTTGAGCTGGATTTGCAGGTCCTCACCATACTTGCGCAGATATTTGTCATGGTTGTGGTTGACGGACCAGAGAGGGGGCAAATGGCGTGGCTGCATGGTGGTCAGAAAGTGTTGTCGCCAGCAGCGCTCCAAGTCCATCAGGCCCCGCAGACCGCGCTCAGCATACACCTGCACTACCTTCAGTCCATGCGGCACATAACTCTCGTTAAAGATCCTGCAAAGGTAGAAGACATCGACTTTCACAACTTAACTCAGAACTGCATCTTCACATCCTGTATGTATGTTAACGTGACCCTGGAGCACTAAAGCAGTCTTAAGTCACTCGGGTATATTTGTAGCAATGGCCAACCATTTTTCTTTTTATGCCAAAAATCATTAGGCTAAAGATCATGTTCCACTGAGATATTTTGTAACTTCCCTACCGTAAATAAAAAAAAAAAAAAAAAAAAATTTATATTTATATATATATATATATATATATATATATATATATATATATATATATATATATATATATATATATATATATATATATATATATATATATATATATATATATATATATATATATATATACGCTAAGCCCTATGTGTTCAGTAAGCTTGTTTCAGTAAGCTATGTGTTTTCAAGGCTTCAAGGTTTTATTGAATGCTATCTCTATGCAAGTGCAAGGTAATGCATTCTTAGTCTTTTATTTTGTAATTAAGAGCAATAAACATATATTGCAATGTTAAGGAATTCATGTTTTTTTTTCATTCAGATATGTAAATCAACATGTATAAATTGTTAGTAGTCAATTAATGGGGAGATAATCGAAATCAAATCTGTCTGGAAAAAAATCAATCGTTAGATTAATCGATGCATCGAAAAAATAATCGCTATATTGATCGTCTAAAAAATAATAGTTTATCCCAGCCCTAGTCTACATGCCATGTCCTCCAGCTGAGGAGATCTTAGAAAAGACCTAAGTATTTATTTATTTTGACAAGAAACTTCACAGTGACTGTTTGTGCTATTACTTTAACTTACATACAATCTGAATCCTGGTGCAAAATAAAACGGGCAAATATTCCACAGACTGTCAATAGAGGAACCGATTCACATCTAGAGAGCAGTCTTTGGTTCCAAAAAAACCCAAAAGTTAAGAAAAACCATAAGAGTAATTTTGGTAACCGAGTGTTCACACAATTACCGTTTATTAATCAAAATAATCAGATTAATTGTATTTTTTTTATTAAAGATTGGATCAATAAAGCATCAAAAATAAGTAATCTTATGGTTTTAATTAACAATACTGTTCAAATAAGTAATATAATAGTTAATGCATGCATATGAGCCGGTTTTAAACTAAAAAGATATTAATGCATATCTCAAATAAGATTTACATTTTCTAACATAAATAACATGCAATGATAACTATAATAATAATATACATTTTTCAGATTATGAACAACAATCCTGCAATCCACGGGGCGAATGGTGTTATACTTTACAGCACAATCTTTGGCTAATTATTTTGGATTTAAAATATCCTATTCCTCCGTTATTAATATTTTGCTACGTCAACCACTTCTTTATGCTACAGCGACAAATTTCAAAGAAAAAACAGCGAAACATGTCAACTCCAAGTGAACATTTTCAGTTTTCACGATTAGAAACAATATTCAAACTTGTGAAAATCAAAAATACGCCAATGTGAAAATGTCAGGAGCTGCATATGAGTAAACGAATGCTGCTGTGCTTCACTCTGATACACAGAGCAGTTTATATTGCAGCCTAATTGATTTGATAAATCACCATGATAAGATGTTCTGCCCCAAACACACACAGAATGCACTTCTCAAAGTTGTAAAATAGTAATAATAATAAATTGTCTTCAATGTTTTTATTCTAAAAGTAAACCTACCGTTTACCCCAAAAATTGCTTAAATTGTTAATGTTCCCTGCCTTTACTTGATTACCCCCATTTCTAAAAAAAATAAAATAAAAAAAATCTGAAAAAACATTTCATAGAGCCCTAGTATTGTAAAAATTGTTTTATGAAAAGGTTTTATGAATTCTGCTGATCAGATCATCTGGAATCCAGAAAGATCTTAACTGAAAACATAATTTGGGAAAAATCTAAACCGAATTAGGTCAATTAAAACAATTTCAGCAATTCTGAATGAATCAGTTAAACGAATGATGCAATGGCTAATTCATTAAGACTGTAACTTGCTGCCACCTACTGGTAGTTTTCAATTCAAAAGCTATTTTTATATTGCAATATATTTCAAGTATTTAATTAATTTTAATCTCATTATTTGCAGTTGTAATGCAAATACATCTAAATGCAGTTTTCAAAAGCTATGACACTTCTGCAGTGCAACAATGGATTTTTTTCATACGGATTTCATTTGATTGGAAACAGCTTACAGTGTCTAATTTTTCTAATTAAATGCAAAAATTAAACATGAGAATATGACTTAAGATTATATTAGGTGCCATATTAGGGATGTAATCAAGATGAAATGGAAATACCATGACTGTCTTTTGAAAAGTTTACGTAACATTTTCATTTTATCTAGACAGTTCATAATCGCAGCTCTGCTTCCATTTACAGCAGTAACCCAGGAAACACCCTCATTAAATATTCATATAAACTACTACTCCAATCGTATAGTCACATATTTGAATACATTTTCAACCAGCTTGCGGTTCATCATGATATCCCTAATATTAGATAAATGTGTTGTCCTATATAAAAGGTAAAAATCCTCTAAAGATCAGTTGGCAAATTTTGGCCATCAAGAATAAGAAAAGTGGACAAGGCCTAAACCACAAACAGCAGCACAAAAACACACTCAGCAAAATATTGTCTGATTGTGATCATCAAAACCCCAGAACATAAGATACTCTTTTGAAAATATCATCAAATATCATAAATATAGTTCACATTTCTGTAAGCCCCTTCCCGTCCACACGGGTGGTTCTGGTGTAGAAGAGCTACCTGGTCTCCAGCGCGGCGGCTCTCTGAAGCATGTCTTGCGTGACTTCCTGCTGTCCGTTGCAGAAGAAGCTCTGGATGACTGACAGGAGCTCCTCCTTCCTGGTCTGGGGCATCCCGTCGCTGGCGCTGAGGAGAGCCCTGGCGGCCGATCGCACCCGCCGGCGGTCTGCGTCCTCGAGCAGCCGAATGCCCTCCTCACAGCCCTGGGGAGCGTAGTGCTCCTCGGCCAGCCGCTGCTTCAGGACCCCGTCGTGCACGTTTGAGGCCGCGTGACAGGAAGTGCACAGCAACAGGATGTCGTGCGAGTTGTGGTCCTTCATCTCAGCCGGGAAGTGGCGCCTGTACTCGTGTGGGACGATGTTCTTCCTGGGTTAACGAGGAAAGACAGTAGTTGAGATGACTTAGTTTGACTTTGCAAACAAACTCAAATCCATGTCAGGAAGCACCAGACACACCTGATGTAGGAGTCGGTTTTCCCACACACCACGCACACGTTCTCTTTGGCTGTGAGGTAGTAGTCTTTCTGGGAGTCTGGACGGCCTGACGGCTCAAACAGCAGCCGGACAACGAAGGGATCTTCGCTGAGCAATTCTGAGATTAAAGTACAGATCATATTTTACACATTTGCCGCGTTTACACCGAAATTACCCGGGACAATTGTACCAGGAACATTTTTCTCCATTAACAATTTTTTCCCCCCAGACCTGTTGCTTTCTGTGTTTCCACCGCAGTGTAAAGTACAGTGAAGATTAGGCAAATAGTCTGGTTAGGTAGGTCTTAGGGATGCACGATAATATCGGCACAATATCGGTATCGGCCGATAAAAGCTTAAAATGACCATTATCGGTATCGGCCGATATGAATATTTCTGCCGATGAGCCAAACCGATATTCTCCAAGTGTCTGTCTACATTTGTAAAATAATAAATTTATGGTAGAATCAGTACAGAAGAGATACATGGATTTCTCTTCAGTAAAATTAAAGTTTAAATATATCAGTATATATTTGTATATATATATATCGATATCGGTATCGGCATCGGCCAAAATTATTTTGAAAATATCGGCATATCGAATATCGGCCAAAATCCAATATCGTGCATCCCTAGTAGGTCTGCGCGCATTTAATACATTGTATTTATTACCGCTGTTCTCACGTTCCTGCTATTTATAATGTATGTATAATCCTTCATTGCTCTGTTCATAATGTACATACAATCTCTACATTGCATTCATATTTATATTCTGCATATACTCTGATCAATACTGTATATAGCAACTCCACTGTACATTATGTATATCATAGCTTTACTCTGAACTTTTATGTATATAAAACACTATATTCTTGCACTTCTGGTTAGATACTAACTGCATTTCATTAGCTCTGTACTTGTACTCTGCATAATGACAATAAAGTTGAATCTAATCATCTAATTTCTCAATACAAAGTACTCTTATTTTGGACGTGAATCCTCGGTAGTTCAGACTTTGTGCATTCGACTCGGGAGTGTGATGTCCGCGATGAAACAGCAGCGTACTTGATAACTTCAGTCAGCTGACCATGGCTACTGCAATTTTCCTCTCTGTATATTTACAATAAAACGAAATAGGACATCAAATACTACTGCCTCTTTTCGTTTAAACATAATAACAGCTGCAGAAATGTACTTAGTTCAGGGTTATGTGTAACGTTATATACAGCCATTACAATGAAACGAAATATTATATAGACGTCCACTACTTTTTACCCACAATTCATTCTGATTGAGTGTACAACCGATGTCCACTCGCTGAAGCGCTGTTTCCCACAATCCAATGCGGAGTAGCGTCGAGCTGGAAGCGAGAGCGGGAGCGAGCGAGTTTGAATGAGAGGTGAAGTTTACATCTTTATTATTTCTGTTTTAACGGTTTTCCTACATTATATTAAAATGTTATAAAGGCAATAACCCAGTTTAATATTTGACTAATTTACTGAGGTGGCATCATTGTTAACTTACAAAAATGATGATAATTTGGTGGATAATTTACATTTTTCCGTTAATAACAGGTAGTGTATTCTGATCTAAAATTAACAGTCGCCTGAGGACGCTCTACAACCATCTTATCTGAGCTCAACCCTGCGTGAGCAACTAAAAGATACTAAAAGTAATAAATACATAATTATGAACGTTTATGTGCGTTCATTTTTGTTTTCAGTACGTTATTTTAATAGCATTTAATGATTATGAACATAAAAGCATTACAAAAAAATAAAATAAATAATTCTATAATGTTACTATCGATGAAACCACAAAGCTGACGCAGAGGTATGCAATATAAAGTAATTTTGAGTATTATTGCTATTAGTATTATTTTCTAAAATTAGGTACATGTAATATAAAAGTACATATGGCAATGTTTTTGCAACAGCTATACGTCACTGTCCGAATCCGTTCACTTATTTGTTCACTCCTTCCTGAAAAAGTGAACTCAACGTGAATGAGTGGGCGATTTCAGACACAGCATATATTTTCCAGTTGGGCCACCAAAATGTGTCAGCACTCTGTCTGACGGTCTACCTTAAATACAGATCTCCCAGGGGTTAAGTGAGTAGTATCAAACTTAAGGCCAGAATGGTATAAGAAATATCTTCATTATAATTTCAAGAGGTCTTACAGTTGGGGACGGAAAGACAAGAGTCACAATACGGCTGGATTAAACTTCAAAAGGCAATGATGCCATTGAATAAATGTGCGCTGCATGATTCAAGTCAAAACTTCATAATATATCCATTCATGGTCAGATCAATGCAAATATAAACTCATGTTTTTATGCAGCAAACAGAGTTGTAAATTACAAAGTTAATGTGCCTTCTAAAACTAACAATTAAGACAATGTTTATACATTTAAACTGGAATCATAATTTATATGCTTAATTTATCCCTTCTCATCAAAATGGTCTAAAGGCTGAAATGCTGTTGTACAAGATTTCTGTTTCTGTGTAAACCTTTATCTAAACTGTAAATGATGTAATTGTATGGCTCAATACTGTTACCACAGACATTACCAAACACTCATACGGTTTATTTTACTTGTGCAGTTTTTTAAAATCGCTCATAAATTGGCTTAAATTTATTTAGAAAAAGTGTGCAGATACCCTGTAAATAATGAAATAAAATTTCTTGCTTCAAATGTGTTGATATTGGTGTACTAAAAATATTTTTGTTTTGACATTTAAACTCCTATCTGATATATATATATATATATATATATATATCAGGGTTTCCGTTGTCCGGTAATTGCCGGACATTGGCCGGAAAAAAAATGAAATGTCCGACAAAATTAAATATCTCCGGTCAAATTGTCCGAATAAAATTGCCCAATAATCCCGCCCCCCCAACACAATCTGAATTTGAGAATAAGCCTAAAATGTATAAAGCAAAAATACACCGAACTTTGGCTATGTTATGAAGGAACAGGCTCGTTTAAAAGTTATTAAACATTATTACATGGTTGAATTCCAATGTTGAATGCGGTCTGTTATTTCTTGATATCAGACCGCTGCGAAGCACTAGCGGCGCCAGGATTTTGATTGTAGGTGGGCCTCCAGAAAACTGGATGGGCCAGTTAAAATAAGCCAAAAAAATAAATAAAAACGGGTTCCCCTTTCATCTCCGTTTCAGCGCTTTTCTGGGCACTGAGGACAGCGACTCAGTAGCCTACCTGAATTTAATGTGTAATTAGCATAGGTAAAAAAAAAATTTCGTTTTAAATTGTTAAAAAGACATTTCAAGCTTTCTTAAGATATATTTCATGTCTGTGAGGCCTACGCTGAGTTTCGTTAAATTAGGATGAGATGCACTCCAGTTCACTAGCAATGCAAGTGGCCACGAGGGCGCCTGCATGATTAGGCCTGTCGTCTGCTATATTTGCTTCTTATGTATTAAATCCAGGCAATTGGTTGATAAAAAAAAATTATTAAAATTAAGATACAATTTATACAAAACGAAATTCACTTCAAAAAAGTATTTCTACTAAACAAAACTTAAGTGGTCAAAATCATGTCTGACCCGCTCCATGTCTCTCGATATTGTGCATCTTATCTTACTCGTGCGGTTCACTTTTCATAATCAACATAAATTAAAAAATAACATTATAATATTTTAACAAATATTAAACTAAATAAGCTTATTTAATGGCTACAACATGTATAGTAGACCTAGAATCTCTATTTGTACAAATTGCTGCACATTCATTTCATTCTGAATTTTTGCACACATAAGTTGCAAGGCATTTGTTTGTGCATGCATCTAAAACATATCTGATAATTCACTGATAATTATGCGTGCATTTATGAATTATTATCTTAATCTATAATGAAACAAGGACGAAACATATGCTTTGTTTGTTTAGAATGGATCGCAAATAGATCCGAATGAAGAAATGAACCATAGTAGAAAATGTTTTTTTTCGTCTATTTGAAAGTTAGGCTAATAAACATGTTGCATTCGGCGGCCTGATTATGTCATTTTTTACGTTACATAGCCTGCCTCCAGTTTTCCTCACCTTGACTAATTAAGAGGCGATACTTGACCGGCATATCATCAAAATGTCCGGAAAAGGAAACCTCTGCCGGTCACTTTGACCGGCACCATTTTTTTTCTAGCGGAAACTCTGATATATTTTTTATATATATATATATATATATATATATTTTTTTTTTTTTAGATACCTCGCCCGGTTCAGTATTATATTATTCTTAATATAAAAGGCATTACTGCCATCAAGCGCAAACAGCATCATGAACTTAATTGACAATGGGTTTTGTATAAAGCGCTATATAAATAAAGGTGACTTGACTTAACCAGCTTTGTAACTTTCACATGCACTGCACAATGAAAGGAAAACTGCATTTCAAATACATGTTGAAAACTTCTTCCTTTGATCAACAATATCAAGTGTTTGTGTACCTCCTATCCCCTTCTCCAGATACCACTTGGCTTTCTTCTTGTCACATGTGCAGAGCGGCTGGCCGTCGGGAGCGTGAAGGAAACAGTTATCATAAAGGGGAGATTTCCTGAATCAAGACAAGCAGCACAACAGCAGTCACTTCAAGGAGTTCAGATCCGAATACCTTGTTCAAGATCAGTCCTGTATTTTATGATCTTTAATCAGATCCTCCTGCTGTACCTGGCTGAGTAACCGACTCCCAGTGGTTTGCGTTTGTTCCTCCGTGGGTCTGGAACTTGCTGGTCTCCAGACTCAGGACTCTCCACAGTGGACTTTCGGCTGCGCCTCTTTCTCTCCCCGTCCTCCCCCTCTCCATTATAGCACGCCCTGAAGGGCACGTCCACCAGCCCCTGGCAGCATGACGCCAGCTGGACGAAGGTTCCCTCACCCTCGACGGTGTTCCTCCCCAGCAGGTGAAAGAACAGGGCCACAGAGATCTGGGCGTCGTGTGCAGCGTAGACCATCTGAGGATACAGCAGGACAGAGTCAGTGTGACACCACCATGACCACAGCTTCACTGCAGACTCCAGATCAGCTGGGTGTCACACTGATGACCAGATAAAAACTCAAATCAACAGTGAAGATCACAATTTCAAGATTAAATGCATGCTTTATTTTGAACCAGATTCATTAGATGTTTTACCCTTTAAAACTACCTGAGAGGAACAACTGCTTGGTTGCAAAACAATGAAAAATTATTGCTTAGTCATTTTTAACAACTTAATTTTAGTTTTCTAATAAATAATAAAAATGGTTTCCTCAATTTGGATGGTTAAAACTCACTTAAATTTTTTTTTAAATGCAATCTGAACTAAAAAATTAATTTAATGAATCTAACTTGTCAAATTCACACCTTGCATGAGAGTGCATGAGAAAGGTCAGTACTGGATTGATCATACAGTATATAAATAACCTAAAATCAATTGCATAACTGTGCTATAATGTTAAACTAGAACTAAAAGTTAAACTCTTGGTGTTCCCGGTCATGACCTGAAATGAGCCGAGCTGTGGCCCTTTCTGAATACTGTCAATCTGAAGCTGGATCAGAGGATGTCCTCCTCACCTGTTCTTGGCTCAACACATCCGCCTCCCAGTCACTGCAGCGCAGCTCCAGAGATTTGTCCAGCGTGACGTTCAGCAGATCTGCAGCCAGAGACTTCAGACTCAAGCCGTTATTCAGCACCGCTTGCCTTCAACACAATCCAGATCACCATCAAGATCTTTAAACCCTCACTGGGGATTGAACTGATCACATTTACAACTAGAACTATCCGCCTTATTTACTAGAACAAGTTCAGAACTGATGATGACCGTGTTATTAAACTGGATTCAATCAACTCTGAACTAAACTGAGACATGACACTATTCTTCAGTAGAGCTGCTTTTCAGATGATAATTTAATTTAATAATTCCTTAACTTTACAGAATTAACTTTTATTTTCCTTTAATGTAAGCTGTTCTGAAACAATCTCTATTGTATGTAAATGCCCCTTCACTTGATCATTTATTGATACTATGGTTTACTAATAATTTAGTGAAAAACATTTTCAGCAAAAATTGATTGCGATTTAAAATATATTTTAAAAACAAACTTTTAATTTATAATAAAATACAACATTTATATAAAAATATTTCACTGCAAATAAAAAGTATTCAATAATAATGTTGGAAATCATAAGATGCTTGCACTGAGCAATGCTGGGTTTTAGAGCTGCACCATTCTTGATTAATCTAAAATCACTATTAGTTTTTTGTCTCAATGAGAATGACTGGTTGAATGAATGATTCAAAAGCTATGTTTCCATCCAAAGATGTCAATTTAACTACTGCTCAAAACTGGAATGTCGCATAAAACATTTGTCAAGGGTCAAAGAGAACAAAATCAACACTTCCTGATAAACTGGCACTAAATAGCTCTACGTAAACTAGAAGCCACTGAATATAAGAATTCTCCTCAGGCATTTCAGAACGACTAAAACATACAGATGCCGTGAGTGAGATCGGTCCGCTGGTTAGTATAGCGCAGTCACACGACTTTTTCAATGTGCATGGTGGAGTTTATTCGGTAAATGTGTTTCAGTCATAGTTTATGCACATTTTTTCTTAACAGATAAAAAAAAAAAAAAAAAGTTATCCTACTCATTTGTGCACATAAGTTTTTTTTTGTTTCATGTTAATTTTTAGAATTTATCAGTATCTTGCCGTTTCCATCCAGCATTTTTTTAAATGTGATAATCCAAAATGTGCATAAAAACATGTGGATTGAAACACAGCTAATGAATCACTCAGAAATACATAACTGGATTTATTGTTTTTTGAACGAATCTCTTGAATTAATGATTCAACGACAGATAAATTTAAGTCATTTATTGCCACCTAGTGGTTAAACAATGCAATCGACACGAACCTTATCTGAAGAGCTTGTTATCAAAAGATGACTTGCCCTATTTTGATCAAAGCACAGACAATCTTTATTTCCGACCTTTCCTCCCAGTATTTCTGTGACTGTAAGACAGAAATAACACTGTGCAAAAGTCATAACAGAGCATTCAAATCAACTACAAAGGTTTAACAGACACGGGCGAAACGTTATCATTTAGAAATTAGATTGTGTGGGTGTTTAAATCGAGATCTTTTAACAAATAATAGTGCAGCTCTACTGAGTTTATTTGGCTAAACTGTGCAGCTCAAATAGATAGTAACATTTAAAACGATCAATCTGGAGCATCACCTCTGTCTGAGGGCCAGGTAGCGCAGGTCCACGGTGCAACTCAGAGTCAGACCATGATCATGAGCCAGTCGTTTCCCGTCCTCATAACAGCCCACCCCGACCTTCAGCACACGGGGGTCAGAGAGCACCCCCACGAGACCCTCAGGGAGAGGAAGCTGTGCCTTATGAAACGCCAGCAGTCTGACCAGCACACAGCGGCCGGAGAACGTGGCCAGCTGGAGTAAGGAGACCGCAGAGGCCTTGCCTTTGACAGACACCTGCGAAAGAAGACAGACGACATCGTCTAGTGCTGCTGCTACCATCACAACATCTGAACCACATGCAGAGCCATGCTTACACGCAGGCCTTTTACCCATTCACAGTCCAATCCCAGAACCGGATAGACACACAGGTCCTTCTGGAAATCCGGCCAGAGCGTCTCCCAGTCTTCAGGTGAGCTGACGGTCACCGGCGGCACGTCTAACAGTGAATGCACTCGCAGAGGCTTCTGGGACTGTGGTGCTGCCGTCGGCTCTGGTCTCGCTGGCTGTGAGGACGGGACGTCCGCTTCCAGCTGGGCTTGTACAGGCTCATCTGAAGCGGGGCCCCTGAGGGCCTTTCTCTTCTGCGTGCGGATGCTGCGCCACAGGAGCAGACCGCCGAGAGTGGCTCCTAACATCGTGGCCAGAGCCGCGGTCAACCTGCTCGGCTTGGACATCACTGCCTCTGAAACTGGACATTCACACGCTTCATTCACCGAGGGTTTATTTGATGAAAACACAGCAGCTCCTGAGGTATTATTGCCATTTTAAATAACGGTTTTACTGTATGCGTGTAAACTTTAGTTCATTCCTGGTGCCAAAGCTGTATTTTCAGCATCATTATTCCAGTTTCGGTGTCACGTGATCTTCAGAAACATAATAATATGAGGATTTGCTGCTTGAGAAACATTTACGTTACATTTATTAACCAAGATTAGAACCGAGGCGAAGATGATAAACTGACAGAGCTTAAAACCAACAGTTAGCTTTATTCAAACATAATTATAAAGAGTTTTGTGTTGGTATACTCTTCAGAAATCGTGAAAACATGTGTACGACAGCTAATTATAAACAGCTACAATTCAAACCAAACTGAAACAAGTTCAGAAAAAAATCATCGTGTGATTACACCAATCAAACAGTTTGATCGCAGTGTGTTTGTGTGAGGGATGCAGAGCTTCGTGCTGACGGACAGTTAGCACTCGCACATCTAGATGAATGCCGTCTAACGTGTCCTTCTCGTGTGAGTGTTGCTGTGGATATACGCACCTGAAAACTCAACAGATGTCAGAGTCTGGAGTGAACACAGACTGTATAAAGGTGAACACTGCTGTAGACACTCTCACGCGCTTATGATGAACAGCTGCAGCGCGTCTTCTTCTGCGCGTTTATGTCGTCATCGCGCGCAGGAATCATCCGCGCCACAGCGACACCTCCGCCGCAGGCGCACAATTACACCTGTCTCACGACGACTGACAAATAAAGTTTTAAAACATTATTATTATTTTGCATTTTGAAATTATTTTCAGAAAATCAAGCAAAGTTCTCATTACTTTTTTTTTTTACACATTAGGTGTGAAACGTACCTCCAAAAAGGTTTCAGAAAAGAGCAGTGTGTCAATGTTTTTGTAATTTAAAACATATCTGTTGAAGAATGAGACATTAAAGTATTTGAGACACTGGACCACAAAATCAGTCATAAGGGTCAGTTTGATTAAAACTGAGATTTATACATAATCTGAAAGCTGAATAAATAAGATGGATGGATGGATCTCCACTGATGTATGGTTTGTTAGGATATGATTTGAAAATCTGGAAATCTGAGGGTGAAAAAAACTAAAAAAATCTAAATGTTGAGAAAATTGCCTTTAAAGTTGTCCAAATGAAGTCCTTAGCAATGCATGAATTAAGTTTTTACATATGTATGGTAGGTAATTTACAAACTATCTTCATTGAACATGATCTTTATTTAATATCCTAATGATTTTTGGCATAAAGAAAAATCTATAATTTTGACTCATGCAATGTATTGTTGTCTACAAATATACCCCAAACACTTAAGACTGGTTTTGTGCAGCTGGGTCCCAGGTGTTCTCCAGAAACACTAATCATCAGTGAAGCCGAATTTAAAACCTACTGAAATTTAGTATCACTGATATACTGTCATGGTTCTTGACAATTTGATTTAGATTTTATCATTTCTTATTTTATTTATATTAATTTCTGTTTTTAAAATATGTATATATAGTTATTACTGATAT